>NC_079513.1:11476713-11589235 GCF_000801105.2 Raphanus sativus | reverse complement strand
ATCGTTTTATTTTATAATATTTTTAAATGAACATATATTTTGATAAATATTGTGATCACACATGCACATTTAAACGATAAATAAAATCAATCTGATTTAACTTAATTATATATATATAGTATTATATTTAAGTTATGAATTGGATTTTTGCTAAATGGAGTCTAGATACTTAATTTTATTAGTCTGATCACGTAAATCAAAAATAAAATAAAAAACTATACTTCAGTTTGAATTTGAAAGAATATATGTAACTCAATATACTGACAACATGAGTGACTCTACTAATCAATCTTATATCTAAAATAATAGATTTAACTATAGTAAGAATATATAATTTTATAATAATAATAATTTGTGTTATAAATATAAATTATAGGATGACTCAAAATATATTACCAAATAAAAATAAAGTATTAACCAATTGTTACAATTTAGTTCTTTTGTAAAATTTAGATATATATGCATGGAACTTCATAATATTTTAATTATATTAATTTATGTAATCTGAAATCACACACTTTAGTTCATTTTATTTCATTTTAGCACTATATATCTTAAGTTATACATAATCTTTCTAAAATATATTTACATATCTACGACAACAACAGACTTAAATGCAAATAAGAAAATTATTCAAAATTTTATTATATTTAGAATAAAAATATTTAGTTAAATTCAAAAAATAAATTCAACTTAATATACTCAAATAATAACTAAATCGACTGTAAAAAAATCCATTATATATAACATATCTAAAATCATATGGCTAAGCAAAGTAATGTAATATTATTAATATAAATTATGCATACAAATTATAAATTAATTTAAAATTAAATTATATAGCAATCAGTTATTATAGTATATTTATTTTAAAAATATTTATATCCGTGCTCATGCACGGGAAAATCACTTAGTTTTATAGTAAGTTAAAATTGTATATACAATAAACTTTAAAATTATACGAAAACTGCATAACTAAGTTTATTAGTTATAAATTTACCACTTTTTAAATCCTTCTAAAAATATATTAGCACTTTTAAACATAAACAAATAAACAATCATTAAAAAAACATAAACAATCAGCACAATTAGGGGTTTCGCTCTCTCTGTTACTTCCTTCCTCGTGTATATCCTTGCGACTCAATTTTGTTCCGTTTGCTGATTTCTAAGGAGAAGCATACTATTTGGTCGAATATGGGAAATATCAATGAGTTATGTGACGATTTGCTGGTGAAGATTTTGTTAAAAATCCCGACAAAAGAGATTGTGGCGACGTCACTTTTGTCCAGACGATGGTGTTCTGTATGGAAACTTGTTCCCAAGCTAGAGTTTCATGACTATTCATACATATATCATGCCACATCCGCCGCACCTTCAGAGTTTATCAACAAGTTCTTGGAGCGAAGCATAACCCCTGTACTAGAAACTTTTCATCTCACTCTTTGTCGCCGAGATTATGCCCCTGAATCTTTTGAAAAATGGGTTAATGTTGCGGTTGCTCGCAATGTTCTTGATCTTAAGCTTTTATATTACCTTATCTGCCGTGATCCTATACGGTTTCCTATGAGCTTGTATGCACATGAAACCCTTGTGGTATTACGCCTCCAAGGAATGATCATTGAGGATGTTCCTTCGAAAGCCTGTTTCAGGAGCCTCAAGATTTTATCTCTTCGAGATATGAGCTACTCAAGCGATCAAACCGTTGATAGATTTTTGTCTTGCTTCCCTATTCTTGAAACATTGGTTGTACGTCGATGGTTAGCCGACAATGTGAAGACGTATTCGATTTGTTTGCCATCGCTGCAGAGCTTAGACATCGAGTACTTAGTAGGTGGTTATCAAGATCCAAGATATGATCATGGATATGTGATCAATGCTCCTTGTTTAAAGTATTTACATATTGTCGACCATTTTAGCGGCTTTTGTTCATTAGTGAATATCCCTGATAAATTGGAAGCAGAGATCCACCTTAGATTTTGTGATTCTGACAAGCTTCTGAGATCTCTTACCTCAGCTAAACTACTTTCCTTGTGTTTAAAACCACAAATGGTAAAACTCTATATGTTTCTCCAGTCATTACATTTAGTTTTTGCCACTTACTTATGTGCTGACACTTTTGCAGGATTCATGTCTAAAAGGCGACTTTGATCAGCTCGTGTCTCTAGAGCTTTGTGTTATGTGTTCCTTAGATTGGTTGAATATTATCCTCAAACATTCTCCTAAACTCCGAGTTCTCAGGCTCTCGAGAACGGTAAGTTATGGTCTTAACCTGGTTGATGTCGCCTGCATCTTCTATTTAATTTCAACTTTGTTTGTTTGTTTGTTTATCTCTCAGAGACACAGCTGCCAAAATTCTCGAAATGTCCGAACTAACTGGGAGCGACCGAGTTGTATTCCTGAATGTTTGATGTCCAGTCTCGAAACTGTTGAGTGGATTGCGTATAAAGGAACAGAAGAAGAGGAAAATGTGGTGAAATATTTGTTAGAGAATGGGAACCTTTGCTTAAAAAAGCGTTGGTGCAAGGCCAGTTATGAAATTCTTAGCTTGGGGCCGAGGAGCTAGGCTAGCTCAGGCGACTGAGATACAGGCCAGAGCGAGGGGCACAAAAAGCGTAAGAGGCCAGAGCCTTTTTATTTCTCATCAAAACCATGTTTTTAATTTAATTTTATTTCAACAGTCTAGTATATGTATGTCTTAGTTAAGTCCTAATATATATCATGCATTAAAACCATAATTGAACAAAGAAAACTGTTTAGTGTCCTCTCATGTTCCCTCCTTTGTCAAGAATTACAAATCACAAAATCATCTCTTCTCCTTTTTTTGGGTCAAATTCATCTCTTCTCATTTCAAGTCCAACCATGTCTGATCGGGTTCTACTACAGACGAGAATATTACACTTTCCATTGGTTGACCCAGGAAGCTTACTTAGTTGCAGCAGCTAAACACTGAATTCAGACACACAGACAACAATATATTTGGGTAAATACTTTCTTTTGGCGGGTGGAAGAACACACTGATACAAATCCATCGCAGGTGAAGGTTACAGGCTTACAGCCACATGGTTATATTATGACCATGAGATGGTTTCAGTTGAACTGGGGCAAGTGATAATTATTTTTCTATTAATAATGATAACTATACTATACGAAGTGGTCCAATTAAATAGCTAAACAAGTACCATAAGCAACTGAGTGTAGATTCACTTTCGGTTTGGGTCTAGTTTTAGATTTCAGTTTGGTTATTTCTATTTTTTGTTGAGGTCGATTGTTTTTCAGTTTTAGATTTTGGTTTCTGCTTTTTTGGTTTTTTGGATTTTAGTTTTAAATTTTAGCTTTTTATTTTATTTTGCAATTGATTTTAGTTTTTAGAAAAACATGGATGATTGTTTCACATTTTAGTATTTAGTTTTATTTTTTCTTTTAAAATTAATAAAGTAATAAATATTAGTACAATGATTATTTTTAATATATCATCAAAACACACACAAACTAAAATAATTTGTGTGTGTTTTAGTTTTAAATTCATTTTGCAATAGATTTTAGTTTTTAGAAAAATATGGATGATTGTTTCAGATTTTAGTTTTTTTTTACTTTTTTATTTTACTTTTAAAATTAATAAAGTAAGAAATATTAGTACAATGATTATTTTTAATATATCATCTAAACACACACAAATTATTGAATAAAATTATTTAAAACAAAAAAAAATATCGTGATTTCTATATAAATAGATAAATTTTATAATATATATATTTATGCCATAAATCTGTTTTAGAAAAAAAGTAATTCTATAAGTGGACATAACTTTTTATAAATAACTATATACTTTATATTATAAACTTGTACATGTAACATATGTAGAAACCCGTATATATATAATTGTAAGTAAAATGAGGATATAATTTTTAATTTAAATTTACATTATGTATATTATATATTTATATTCATTAATAGTTAAACTCTAATAATTCTATGTGTAGAATTTACCGATATATGCATTGATGTTAGGGTGGTTTGCTTGTAAAACAAAGAAAACACAATTAAATTTAATTAATGCGCATAATATTTCAAACCCTTTTCTCTTTACCTTCTCTCTAGAATATTTAAAATCAATTCCACTTTCCGACTCCGGTGGCTTTCTTAGAGCCGGAGTCAGGTTCGATGTCTTTTCAATTTGTTGATGTGATCTTCATCTAGTTTTTTATTTCTACTTGTTGGATTGGATTTTTAGATTTAGATCTAGTTGTGTTCTGTCCAGAGTGATTGAGAGCAGGTGTTTGATCCTGTGTTGCATGTTCGTCTTTTGGCTTTGATCTGAGAATCCTAATTCTTCAGTTACACTCTTGGTTGAATCCTTTGGTTTTTAGATGTTGCATGCGGATCTCGAGTTCTCTTTGTTCATCTTCGGCTTCAATCTACTGCTTGCTCGCTTTGGCATGTGAGGTGGTACCCGAAGTCGTGTTTGTCGCTCCTTGTCATCAATCCCTTGATTTAATCGAGATCTGATCTTCATTTAGCTTCCTGCTGGCGGTCTTTCCATGTTGTTTGTTCATCTTCGCCTCTTTCGGCTCTCAAGATCAGAACATGAAGTGTTCTGCCGGTATTATGAAGTTATGCTAATCTTGTTTGTGCTATTAACTATAGGAGGACATGGCTGTTGGTGTTATGTTCTTGTCATATTTTCTTTTGTATGGGTTTCAACTGGTGATACTGGTAACAATCAAGGGCGGATCCAAGATGAGGTTTTATATGTGGCACAAAGCTATGTTCTTATAACTTGAAGGTTGGTGTAGGTGTAGTTGATTAAGATTAACACTAATTATTAATGAAAAAAATAATAAATCATGGTGGCATATCCCTTTATGCCTTGGGTCCACCCTTGGTAGGGATTAGTTTTGTTTAGATCTTAGTTTCAGTTGTGTTTTAAAAAGAAAAAATGGTAGCAAACCCCTTCTTCTAAAAGGACAAGGATTTGAACTAAGCAAGAGGTTAACCTAAAAATGTAATATTCTCTCCATTTCAATATACTCGATGTTTTAGAAAAGTTTTATTATTTTATAATAAATGATGCTTGCACAAACTTATGTAATTTTAACTTTGTTAAAAATTGTGTAACCAATTGAAATTTTATTATTTCTATTTATAATTAAATAAACTAATTTTAAAATTGTAATTTAGTAATACTTTTAATAAAAATAGTTTTCCTTAATATTTATAAATTGAGATAAAACATCAAGTAATATGGAACAGATGAAATATATTACTTTTCCCAGCCCATGAAATAATATAGTGGACTTTTCCAGACCCATGTATATGTATTCTCTTTTAATTCTGTTCATTCAGTCTCAAGAAAATAAAGCGAAGTGGGTTATGTCTAGGAACTGAAGAGATAAGAGGGTGGACGAACGATGTCTGCGACAACAACTCCATATCTCTCTCTTCCGATTTTCAGACCAAGATTCCAAAATCCAGCTAAAACCCACCAATTATCTCCACTCTCTTGGTCTGTTTCGAGGAGAAAGATCTTGTCTTCCGACAGACAACAAGCTGCTTCTGCTCTTCTTCTGCTTCACCAGGAAAAAACACAATCATGGAGACTGTCTGCAACTCCAGAGGAGATATCCCAGCAGATAGTTTCTTCTGATACTTCCTCTACAGAAGCTATTGTGTCTGGTGGTGGTAGTCAAGATGGTGTTGCTTTGATTATACAAGTGCTTCTCATTGTCGCTTTTCTTGCTCTCAGTGTTCTCACCATTGGTGTAAGTCTTATCCACATAACAAAAATCTTATCCTAACTTGTCAAATCTATTTAACAATGTTGAACCAAAATCTCGAATCCGGTTTGCAAGTGCCTAAACCGGTTACGGTAGGATTGTTACAGGTTGTTTACATAGGAGTGACCGAGTTTCTTGGGAAGAGGGAGAGAGAGAAGTTTGAGAAAGAAGAGGCAGCAAAGAAGTCTAAGAAAAGTGGCAAGAAGAAACCAACGAGAGCCAAAGCTGGACCAAGGGGGTTCGGTCAGAAGATTGAAGATGATGACTTTGACATTGATCTTGAATGATTCTTTTTATTCAATTGCGAGAGAGAGAGGGAGAGAGACAAGATTGATCTCTGATTGTAAGGTTCTGCGATTTTCATATCTATCATACTTTTCTTACTTGACAAGCAATATAAACAGGAAAAACTGCTAAAGAGTGCCTGTGTAAACAAAGTGTGTGGTTTTTTTGTTTTATTAAATCTTTCAAAGAAGTACTTGAACTCTACGACATGGCTAGCTATCTCAGAAAGTTTTGAGTCCTCTTGTCTTGTTACTTTTGAACTTTTCAAGCAATGAGGATCCGAAGCCCCCATTCAAGCTATACCACCCATGTGCCAAGAATCTGTTACGCCTCCCGGGAGGTTTGTTGCTGCAGGGGGATATCACATATTAAGTTCACCTCTTCTCATAGGGCTAAGAGGTGGCACAAGATGATTTTGCATAACATGATAGAGCCAATAGGCTTATAGTTGTCCTGCATCACGCACAAGGTTCCTTCAGCCTTCACGCACAAAGTTCCTTCACTCTTATTGAATTTCCAGACCTTAAAGTCATCTTCACCAACCGCCACCTTCATTTCTCGGATCAAATCAACATCCTCTTGATAAAATAGCTCATTCCGCATCCAGCCATGGAGACGCCCATAAATCTTATCTGTTCAAATTTGCCTTTGTTGAGTTATTTAAACACAGTTTTTCACTATAGTTTCTCTGTACCAAATTTCATATATAGACATTTGTGGTTCACATAAGTTTATCTTAATATCATATATTTGACTTTCGGTGCGAGATATTGATATGGTAACGTAGGTTACGTTGGGCCAGACATTTAGGATTCATAATTATAAAAAGTAAGGAAATCATTTGGTCACACACATTCCTAACTGTTTTCTTTATAGAAATGAAAGTTATATTTGAAGAAAATCTTGCAGGTCCATTGAATATCAATATCATGAGAATAGTAAACAGAGTAACAGACCAACATTAATATAACTTTTTGTCGACTATAATAAGTTTTGGTCTAACTCACATCACATGCCATGACTTTTCTTAAGCTGGCATCTACTAGCCGAACCCAAATCACAAAAATGGATACGATATTCAATTTGTATACCCTATAATCGGAAATTTATAATTGTCTTACAGATAAATATGGACGACGACCAATATCGTTGCATGGAAGAAATTTATAACTTTTTCTTCTCTTTTTGGTACACTGAGCGTTAAAATAATGGTAAAGATAGTTTTGTTTCACTGTCCTTGTATATATTTGGAAAGCATATGTCTTTGTCCCCTTTGTCTTGCATAACACAACCAGAGGCGGACCTATTTGATGTAAAGGTGGGTCAAGTGACACACCATAAATTCGATTTTCTCGTTATAGTCTATAGGTGTTTTGGATTTTGAACCTGTTCATCTTCATGTTTTACACTTATTTTTTATGTTTGACACAGGTAAAAAGTTCGTCTAGGTCAGCCACTGAATACAACAAAGCTTGAAGTTGAAGACAATGAGAGATCCTTCATAGTTTATGTTAAACAACTCTCACACTACAAATTAAGATCAAATGTCAAATCTCTGACGAGCCCTGAACTTGAATCCTTTGGGTGCATAAGCAGAACCAAAACTGTACATCTGAACTAAACAGAGCAGAACATCATCGTTTCCTTCTCATACAAACAGAGGCGAAGCAGACGGACGTGGATAAGCAGCTGCTGTCCCGCCCACATCAGTTTGTTGGGCAAAACTGTCTCTTCTCCTACGCATTCTTTTCTCGGTCTTATCGATGTTTTTGCCTCCCCCTTCATGCAAAGCTTGGATTTGTTCGAGGTGAGTAACAATCTCGTTCATGTTTGGCCTCATGTTCCTGTCAGTGTCGAGACATCTCAACACTTGAGTAGCTACTCTACGTGCTTCTTCCAACGAGCATTGCTCTCGGATACGGTTATCGATAACTCGTGAAACCTTCTTCTTGTTTGCAAGTAACGGTTTTGCCCAATCCACCAGTTTTTTCTCTCTCGGTGGACGATTATTGTCCACAACTTTACGACCAGACAACATCTCCAAAAGTACAACACCGTAGCTATAGACATCACTCTTGGTTGTTAAATGACCTAAGTGAAAGAGTTACTGGTCATCCATCATAAAAAAAGTAAATCAAATCACATAAAAAGAAAGAAGACTTTTGAGAGACTAACCGCTCAAAAGGTAATCAGGGTCTGCGTACCCATAGGTACCTATGACCCTTGTAGATACATGGCTATCATCACCTGTTGGACCGTCTTTAGCCAAACCGAAATCAGATAGCTTAGCATTGTAGTTCTGTGATCATGTCAATGATATTTTTCATAAACATAAAATCTTATTATCACAGTTATTTTTCAACATAACAAAGGATGGAAGTACCGAATCAAGAAGTATGTTAGAGGTTTTGAAGTCGCGGTATATGACTTGTGTCTCGGCGCTGTGAAGGAAAGCTAGACCTTTTGCACAACCAAGAGCAATTTTTAACCGAAGATTCCAAGATAAAGGTTCGAAGTAGGAACCTCCTGCAACAGCAATAAACAAGATCGAATAACATTTCGAGTTACCAGATGAATAGACAAGAGAAGAGAAGAGAAGACAATACTTCTGAATAAATGATTCTCTAAGCTTCCACAAGGCATGAACTCATACACAAGAAGATGATGCTCATCTTCTAAGCAGTAACCGATGAGTTTCACAAGATTAGGATGAGAAAGCCGCCCCAAGTAATTCACTTCCGCCTTCAGCAGCATTAATCAAAGAAAAACATAAACAAAGAATCTTCAATGTAAGTTCAAAAGATTGAAGTTAGGTTTTTCAAATTTACCAGCCATTCTTGATGACCTTGCCAACCCTCTTTGTTAAGTCTTTTGACAGCAATAACCGTACCGGTTCCCGGTTTAGATGCAGTGAGAGATTCCTCATCAATCCATCCTTTAAAGACACAACCGAATCCACCTTCACCAAGAACACTGTCTGGTCTGAAATTTCTAGTTGCTGCTTTGAGCTCGGCAAAGCTGAAACTTTTGAGGTTTGGAGATTGCAAGATCTCTCCTTCGGTTCGAGGGCTTGTTCTGACAGACACAGAAGAGCATTTGCTTCCTATGCTTTGTGTATCATTTGCCTCTGAGCTCATATACTTCGGACTCTCACCTATGCAAACACCAAACAAATAGCTTGCATATAAAAAAACTTGAGATTTCACTTTTTTCACAAAACCCATATCTCCAAAAATTAGTACAAATGGTTTTGTTGTAAGAGATCAGACAAATGTGAAGATTCTGAATTTTCTTGCTTGTCTTTTCCTCTGGCAACTAAAATGAGCCGTGAATTAGCCCACACACCCAAAAAGACCGTTTACGAAAACCTAATCAATTATTTGTTTCTGGAATAAAAAAAAAAAAAAGCTAATCATTAGCGTTAGAAAACCAAACTTTTAAGTTAAGTCCGGGAAAGCCTAACCCCGAATTGAAAAAAATGCGAAGAGAATAAATGAGCAACAAACCCTAAAGTTAGACCCTACTCTACTGCCGACCAAAATAAGTTCAAAATCTTAAAACCACAAAATTAAATATTTGTTTACAAATAAACATTTGCAGGAGTAGTCGTTATTCTATATACGTAAATGAAAGCTTGAGCCTTGTAGTACTAGTACCTGTGTAAATTAAGACTCTCAGCTTTAACCTGAACACTCGTGCAAATCCCCATGATTTTGAGACGGATCAAACAAAACCCATTTTTCTCTCTCAAGAAGTAACATATCAAAATGTGAGGACAGAGAGATTTTGAAATGTTTTTGTTTTCTAGCTGGATAAAAGTACATATTAAAGAAACCGAACATGAAGTCAATAAGAAAGGAAACTCTCGCTCACCTATTTTCTTTGTCAACAATGAAATAGCTAGCGAGAGAGAGAAGTTTCTATCGACGGTTAGCAATTTTGCTACGAGTAGCTGCGAGAAAGAGAGAGAGGCGTTGGGGAGTGGCAATTATGACGGACTATCCAGCCTTTAAAGTTTAAGCCCATCTCTTTATTTTCAATACATTTAAAAGTTTAATGTTCATTTTGTTTTTTCTTTGTCTCCGTTAATTTTGTTTTTACATTCAAAAGAATTTAAAAATAGATATGATTCCTTTTCTGTTTCGGCAAGAGATAGTTGATATCATTTCGGTCACTTCTAAGGTAGCTACGAAGATTGTAAGAACGTAAAGATCTCCTGATTTGATCCACGAACAGAAAGAAGACGATGATTACGTCATTGTTTCAGGGGAAAATAGATCTTGAGGGGTTTTGCTCAAAAATGCAAGAACGTAAAGATCTCCTGATTTGATCCACGAATTGTCTCTCATACCATCATATCTAACTTCTCGGGATTGCGCAGGAATATTACATAATATCTGAGGCAGTAGTATGACAAATGTGATCAAATGTTTTATAGAAACTATTCAAAGAAGTCTCTGAGGTAAGCATTGTTTAGTTTGCTAGAAGAAGAATCGTAAGAATGATGCTGTCTACAAACAGAAACTTGTGAGTGTCTATGCTCTTTTACATCACTTGGACGTAATAGTATATAATCATGTGTACAGAAAATTCAACTTGTGAAGGTTGGAAGAAGACTAGGTGTACAGAATTAACCAAAAAAGCTACACTTGAACTGAACTGGAAGTGAGTAAATACTTTTAGATTGTTTCTTTTATTAACTGTCATGTGAGTGTGACCTCTTCGTCTTGAGCAGTCTCTGATTTTACAAACTGAAAAATGTTTGTCAAACGATGGAATAGAAGACATATGTATGGTGTTTTTTTAACACATACGTGAAACAAGCGTGTTGGAACAAAAGGGACACCCCAATAGTACTACAGAAAGTAAACCGAGAGACACAACAAAACAAGCAACCACTATGCTTTATTAGAATCTTCTTTAAACAATCTATTACAAGATCTGCTTAATTCAGCTTTTACACGTCTAGTGTTAACACCCTAACACACGCTACTGAAAGATTCCTAAGCTACACCGCTTATATATCTCCTTCGTCAAGTACTTCAGCCACTGCTTCAGCACGACTCAGAACACTTCCAAGAGCTTCTCTCTCTCTCAATAAACTCAGCCTCTGTGTCTCTATCTTCATACAGACGACTCCATAGCTATTTTATATTATTCTCCACGTTCCTGAAACCTAGTTTCCAAGGCAACATGAATATGGACATCTTCCATAACAATAAGTGCAACTTTCCTTTTCTTGGAATGCACTTATTCCTTTTCCTTTAAGTCATAAACTTGTTTCTCAAGTTTATTCCTCTTTCCATATCTTCAAGATACTCTCTTGCTCTCCAAGTCTGTTGACTCCAGCTCAGCATCTCGACTCCACATGGTCTTCATCACTCAACAAGACGTCTCCTTCAACAACTACGTCAGCGACTACTTCAGGGTTGACATTTTACATCAACAATCTCCCCCTTTTAGCTTTGTGTGCCAATCAAGCACAATGTCGTTCTGGTTCAACAACCATGTTTCCCACCTAGAAGCTTCCATGCTAATTGTGCTTTTCTCCCCCACGGGATGTGCACCACACCATGCTTTTCTCCCCCATGAGATAAGCACAATCTACATCAGGACATCATCCACCATACTCTTCTCCCCCACGAGATATGCACTCCTTATACCAGAACGTCACCAATCTCCCCCTGCTTGATTGCATACTAAGCTAAAACACAGATGCTTAAATATCAAGCCTTATAGACAAACTCCCCCAGAGTCTATGCTTCAATCTTGTCCACTTCTCGGAAGTACTTCACCAAGTACGTCAGCACCTAACGCACACCAGTGACACCAAGAGCATGTTATCTTCAACGCACCACACGCTCACCACGAGCTCCACACGATGGCTAACTCCACCACACAGAACGTCAACTCCAATGCCATAAAACTAAGTTCACATCGGACTCCATTATGAACTACTTCAAACACTGCTTCGACACCAAGCAGTAACACACACTAAGGAAACCTCTCTCTTTATTCTAAGAGGTTTATCTTTCTCATAAGGCACGTATCTTCTTTCCTTTTCCAAGCTCAGGCAATCAACACACGTACTCTAATATAACTCCAGCTTCATGTAACATGTTACGTACTACCTCCTGTAGTACTCCGCGAACTAATACTTATCTCCCCCTTTTTGACTATGTATGTGAACTCATCACCTCTAGATATAAAACCACGTCTTCATTCTCCCCCTATGAGTCACATCATGGTCAAAAACTAATATGAAGATTTATATCCTCCAAAGTAAGGAGGAAATCTCATTCCACCCTCTCCATAGTGATCAAATCTCCTAGACCACTTATTCCTGAGCCCAAATCCTCCATGATTAGCCCTTTGAACAGACTTGAAACACTCACGTCGAATATGTCCTTGAACTCCACAAGAATAACATATATGACCATGTCTCCTCATACCATAAGCTTTCACCGTTTGATTCTTCTCCCTCAATAACTTGTAACACCTTGGCCTAATGTGCCCAATAACACCACAATGATGACAAACAGGCCGAAACTTCAGTTGAGTTGCACTCTTCAATCTAGAAACTCTCTTTGGAGCAGTCACCGTAGCAGTTGACGTAGCAGTACGTGTAGCAGTCGTGTTCTTCACATCAGTTACAGTCTTCATTGTAGTTTTCCATTGGATGTCTTCTTTGTAGACACTTTAACCCCTGGTCTTGTAGCAGACGTAGCTAAAACCCTAGTTTTTCCTGATGATACAAAAATACCTTTAGCTGTAGAACTTTCTCCTTGATATCCAAGGCCACATCGATCACTTTTCCCAATACTGAGAAGATGATCTAGCTGCTTCGTCCCACCATTCAGCATCCTCAAACCCTTCTGAGTCTCTGCAAGTTGAGCACTAATCTGTCGTGCTTCTTCTTCTTTCTCTGAAGCATACTTAAGTGCTTCAGCAACTTGAGCTTCTAGCTTGACCTTCTCCTTTGTCAACTCTGAATTCGCCTCAACCTGTTTGAGCCAATTCTCATACAGTTTTCCAGAATTCTCAGCAAGATCAAAATCCCCATCATCATCATCACTTCCACATGAAGCTCCTGTCACAGATGCTGATGCAGATCCCGCCGCAGATTTCGTCTTAGAACCATACTCAAAAGTTGTAAACGCCACCAAGTTCTTCAACTCTTCACTATCATCTGAATCAATATCAGATTCATTCTTGACGTCACTGTTATTCTTTTGCTTCAGTAAATTGTCACATTTCTTCTGAGCATTACCAAATTCATTACCCTCAAAGCTTTTGAATCTTAGTCTCTTGAAAGTTGGACACTCCCTTTTGAAGTGCCCATATCCTCTGCATTTGTAACATTGCACCTCTGTGTTGACACATTGCTCGCCAGCTTCATGTCTTCGCTTTCTCAAACCAACTTTCTCATGTCCTTGCCACTTTATCATTTCCTGTAGTACTTGGTGAAGCACGCGAATCATCTTGATCACCTCATCTTCATTCTCTGATTTTTGACTTGTTGTTTCATCACCTGCCAAATTCACTTCAGTATGATTCCCCACGTCATCAAGCTCCATCTCATGAGCTTTTAACATCCCTACAACTTCATGAAAGCTGAATTTATCTATGTCAAGAGACACAAACATTGCTGCCTTATAAGCTGTGAATCTTTCTGGTAGACACCTTAAAAACTTCTTCACCAGTTTCTTGTCCTTGTATTCCATGCCCAGAACACGAGCCTCTTGTGCTAACCCACTGAGTTGAGAACTAAAATCTGATACAGATTCATGTTCTTTCATCTTCAAGTTCTCAAATTTTGATTTGAGAAAATCCATCCTTAAGCTCTTAACCTTCTCAGTTCCTTCAAAGTGTAATTGCAGAATATCCCACGCCTCTTTTGCATTCTTACATCCTTGAATAAGATCTAGCTGCTTCTTTGTGACTGATGTAAAAATACCAAATAAAGCTTTTGCATTGTGCCTTGACATATCCTTCTCACGCTTTGTCCATTTAGCCAATGGTTTGTTGACCACAACACCATCTTTATCTACTGTCTTGGGAACTTCATAGCCATCTTCTACTGATGCCCAAACATCCATATCAATACTTTGTAAGCTTGCCTTCATCTTTGCTTTCCAATGCCCATATTGTTCTGGATCTAGCATAAACTCAACCACCATGCTTTCTGCTGTACTTTATCTTCCCTTCTTTCCTCTTGCCTTCGGGATCTTCACCAGTAACTTAGGTGACCCGCTCTGATACCACTTGTTGGAACAAAAGGGACACCCCAATAGTACTACAGAAAGTAAACCGAGAGACACAACAAAACAAGCAACCACTATGCTTTATTAGAATCTTCTTTAAACAATCTATTACAAGATCTGCTTAATTCAGCTTTTACACGTCTAGTGTTAACACCCTAACACACGCTACTGAAAGATTCCTAAGCTACACCGCTTATATATCTCCTTCGTCAAGTACTTCAGCCACTGCTTCAGCACGACTCAGAACACTTCCAAGAGCTTCTCTCTCTCTCAATAAACTCAGCCTCTGTGTCTCTATCTTCATACAGACGACTCCATAGCTATTTTATATTATTCTCCACGTTCCTGAAACCTAGTTTCCAAGGCAACATGAATATGGACATCTTCCATAACAATAAGTGCAACTTTCCTTTTCTTGGAATGCACTTATTCCTTTTCCTTTAAGTCATAAACTTGCTTCTCAAGTTTATTCCTCTTTCCATATCTTCAAGATACTCTCTTGCTCTCCAAGTCTGTTGACTCCAGCTCAGCATCTCGACTCCACATGGTCTTCATCACTCAACAAGACGTCTCCTTCAGCAACTACGTCAGCGACTACTTCAGGGTTGACATTTTACATCAACAAAGCGCCTCAAACTGCACCATCAACTATAATCCACAGCGGGGAAGTGATTGTATCTTTCCACCTGTCTTATATCTCACTTCTAATTGTTTGAAGATAATATATCTTCATGGTGTTCAGGGTAACCGATAATCAAGAAAAAGAGAATCAACATTTTTACAGAAGTTTTTTTCTTTTCGTTATGCTAAATTTTCGTGTGATGAATCCATACGAAAAGAGAGGGAGACACATGTGAAGAGGTAAAGAGGAGCCATCCCTTCTTCCCATCTCTCTTACAATACTAAGCAGCAAAAAAAAGAAATTGCCAGGTTATAAATCAGGTAACCATTCTCATATCTATAGTAGAATCCCTAATAGAATTTTGCCCTTGATTTTTTTATATAGTTACAAGTTCATGCCATTCTGATGTAGTCGTAACTACGGATAACACAAATAATCTATTGATTCTGTGAATACCTAGATTAGTTGTCTTCTTGAGATCGTTGAGAGTCAAAAATCTATCCGAGAACAAGGCTTGAGTTTATAAAAACTCAGAAATATTATTATTTGTAAAATTCGTATCTCTCACAAAGCCAAAACATCGACATATATAGTTACTAAAACACCAAATCCACTACGATAAAGGAATGATATTCATCCTTATCGTGAATGAAATAAAAGGAAACACAAGACTTATCTAAAATAGAAAAGAAATAAAGAAAACGTAACCAAGAAGTAAATAGGATGTGTGCTACATCAGGTCTCCCGGGGTAAGAAAATATTTGTCCTGAATCTTCAAGATCATCATGCGGAACAAAAGGCACCAAATGTTTGATGTTAAAAACGTCTGAGCACCGAACACTTGGTGGCAAAGAAACACGATATGCATTTGACTTTATTTTTTCCACTATCTCCAAAGGTCCTATCTTTCTGGCCTTAAGCTTGTTATACTCACGAGGTGGAAAACGTTCCTTAGTCAAGACAGCCCACACTTTATCGCCAACACTAAAATGGATGTCCCGACGGTGCTGGTCTGCAGCTTCTTTATATTTCGCCGAAGTTACCTGCAAGTTATCATGAACCTGTTGATGAATATGAGACACAGTCGCCACAAAATCCACAGCTTCGCCATGGTCTCAAGTTGCATCCGGTAGAACACCCAAATCGATTGGTCCACGAGGAACAATCCCATAAATAACTCGGAAGGGACTAAAAGATGTACTGCGGTTCACAGCGTGATTGAAAGCAAACTCGGCTTGACACAAGACACTATCCACGAACGGATATTAGATCCCACCAGACAACGTAACATATCGCCCAAAGATCGATTAATGACTTCGGTTTGACCATCCGATTGAGGATGATAAGCTGAACTCATATCAAGACTGGTACGAAGTAACTTCCAAAGAGAACACCAAAAGTGACTCAAGAAGCGACAATCACGATCGGAGACAATAGACAATGGAAGGCCATGTAGTCGATAGATTTCTCTGAAGAAGAGTTGAGCGACCTTGACTGCATCGGTAGTCTTTTTACATGGAATAAAGTGGTCCATTTTAGAGAACCGATCAACGACCACAAATATTGAATCATAGCCACTCTGCATCCGAGGAAGACCCAAAACAAAATCCATACTTATGTCAGTCCATGGTTGTGTAGGAACCGGTAAAGGCATATACAACCCACCATTCGTCGCATGTAACTTGGAAGATTGACACACCACACAACGTTCAACGAAACGAGCCACATCACGACTCAAAGAAAGGCAAAAGTAAGACTCCAGGACGAGTTTAAGCGTACGGTCTCGACCAATATGACCCTCATTGTGCAATTCTTGTATAATACGCAATCGCCAGCTACCAGCAGGAACACACAACTTATTATCGCGAAACAGATAGCCGTCATGAAGAACAAAATCCCTCCGCACATGAGAAACCACATCCGCCCAAATGCACCCAAAGAATGGATCAGACTCGTAGGCATCAGCAAACGTCGTGATTCCAGGAACCGAGACATTAAAAGTAGCAAGTAAAGCATGTCGTCTGCTTAGAGCATCAGCGAACTTATTTCTTTTACCCGACTGATGGCGAATTACAAAGGTGAATTGTTGGAGATACGCGATCCATGAAGCAGGCCGGGAAGAAATTTTTGCCTGATTGTCCAAATGCTTCAACGTGTCATGGTTTGTGAATAGTATAAAATCCTGGTGAAAAAGATAATGGCGCCAATGATATATGGCTTAAACAATTGCATAGAACTCCACATCGTAAGTAGAGTAACGAGCACGAGCACCAGCAAGTTTTTCACTGTAAAAGCCACCGGTCCTTGTTGACTAAGGACTGCGCCTATCCCTGTTTTGTAAGCATCGCAATGGAATTCGAAGACGGTGGAGAAGTCCGGAAGTGCCAAAATAGGCGCCGAGACGAGATACTCCTTGATCGCCTGGAAGGCCGTTGATGCTGCGTCACTCCAAGAAAAGGTCGAACCTTTCATACAATCAGTGAGAGGTGCAGAGAGGGCACTGAAGTTGCGAACAAACCGGCGGTAAAAAGAAGCTAACCCGTGGAAGCTTCTGACCTCTGTGATGATCCGTGGTGTAGGCCAAGATTTAATGGCCTCAATTTTGCTTGGGTCGACTTATAGTCCTTGGGAAGAAACTATATAACTTAAGAAAAGGACCTGTGATGTACCAAAGACGCACTTCTTGCGTGCAGCAAACAGTTTCTGTTGACGGAGAACTTCCAGGACGTCATGAAGATGCTCGAGATGGGAGTGTAAATCGTTACTAAAGATGAGAATATCATCAAAGAAACGACGACACACTTGCCGATGAAAGGCCGAATGGCTTGGTTCATGACCCGCATAAAAGTGCTAGGTGCATTAGACAAACTGAATGGCATCACCAACCACTCGAATAATCCCTTACGAGTTTTAAATGCAGTTTTCCACTCATCTCCCGGACTGATACGAATCTGATGATAACCGCTTTTAAGATCCAGTTTAGAGAAAATTGACGGCTTGCCGATTTGATCTAAAAGGTCATCTAACCGAGGAATCGGAAAGTGATATCGAACTGTAATCTTATTGATAGCTCTGCTGTCAACGCACATACGCCACGATTCATCCTTCTTAGGAATCAATAATGCAGGAACTGCTGTCAGGCTAAGGCTCTCTCGGACATGTCCCTTGGCCAAAAGATCTTCGACTTGGCAACAAAGCTCGTCGTGTTCTTGCAGACTCATCCGGTAGTGTGGCCTGTTGGGAAGAGTTGCATTAGGTAGGAGATCTATGTGATGTTAAATATCACGTAAGGGTGGCAGTTCCGTTGGCAGATCTGAAGCTGACGGAATAGATCTGAAGCTGACGGAATAAGACGTTATGGCTACCATGTTGAAGGCGGTAGCATATTCATCCATTGTCCTAGCTCCTTGTCGCAGGGACTGTAGCTTGTTGTAAAGCGTGCGTTCGTAGTTGTATGGAAGAAACGCTCGGCGCATATGCTTTTTAAGCCGTTTCCACGTATCAATGCGAGGTTTACCCGCACGTCGACGAGATTCTTTAATCTGTTGCCAACACGCCATAGCTCTGTTTCGAAAACGTGAAGCGACTAAAGGAACGCACTGGTCTTGCGGAATGCGTTTATATTCCAGAATTTCTTCTATCGTACTGAGCCAATCCAAGAACTCCTCCGTGCTAAGATTACCAGAGAATTCCAGAATCTCTACTCGGAAACCAGAGTCCCATCGTCTATCTTCAGCTTGATTGTATTGTCTATTGAGTTGATGATCAACTAGAGCGGCGATGTTATCCTGGCGGCGGTGGTGTGGTAGTTCTGCAAAGACGTTCTCAGCCGAGTCATTATCAGAATTATCCTCATCGCGAGGATGTTGAGCTAACTGCACTTGTGGTTGCCGAGGGGGTGCGTTTTGCTGTTGCAGAACCGTTGTTACGGCTGCTTGAACAGCTTGAGCAAGCGCACCCTGAAGATTTGCAGTGAAGGTTGCCAATGTGTTGCAGAATTCTTCGTGTAGTTCTTTGGGTGTTTTTTTTACGCGGAGGCATGATAATGGAGATGGAGGGAGTCGAAAGCGGATATGAAAGCAGCAAAGATCGTTGATTTTGATTAAGAAATCAAAACCATAAGTCTCTGATACCAACTGATGAGTCGTAACTACGGATAACACAAGTAATCTATTGATTCTGTGAATACCTAGATTAGTTGTCTTCTTGAGATCATTGAGACTCGAAGCTCTATCCGATAACAAGGCTTGAGTTTATAAAAGCTCAGAAATATTATTATTTGTAAAAGTCGTATCCCTCACAAAGCCAAGGCATCGACATATATAGTTACTAAAACAGCAAAGCCCTACGATAAAGGAATGATATTCATCCTTATCGTGAATGAAATAAAAGGAAATATAGCAGAGAAGGAATCACGTAAACAAAACATTAATTTAAAAATCTGGGTTCAAGGAAGAATAAGAGAGATTCGAAATTAGGGTTAGGAATTTAGGAAAAGAAAAGTAGATTTGAGTTTTGAAATCGGGAATGGAAAGAGATATTTGACTTGTCACTTTCGATAAAAAAACAATTAGTCTTTTAATTATAAGATTCTCGTTTAGGGATAGCTTTAGTTAGATGAGATAGTTGGTCTATTTGAGGGTATGAAAGACAATATGCATCTATAAAGTGCTTGACCAGCAAAATGTGTCTGTATATGTAATTGATAAGTCAAAAAGTGTCTTAGAAGGTAAAAAAAATCTTCAATGAACGTACTGTAATGACCCAAACCCAAGCCCACTATCTCAAACTCGCACAGGCCCAAGCCCACTCGAAATTACCCAAGGTAATTCTATAAAAAGCCCTCTCTACTTTGGTTTCTCCTCCATTTGCAACATCAAAGAAAAAAAAAGAGACTAAAGAGTTTGAGAGAGAGTGAGCTAAGGGAGAAGTGTGATCATTTTGTAGAGAGAGGTTCGCCGGAGCTTGACGCCGGAGCCACCACGTCCAGTGACCGCGTTCAGTTCGCCACCACCGATCATCCCCTTAGGTAACCCCCGGAAGCCACATGCATTTTAAGTTTTATTTCGGCCGTTTTAGTAAACCGCCCATAACTTCCTAACCGCTGAGTATTTCGTGCATGCAAGACCACCATCGCGTTCCTCTCGACGAGACGAAGCCATAGCCACCGAAATCGTCGAAATCGGAGCTCAGACAAAGCCGTACGCGCCTCCGGAAGATCAGCCCGCGCGCGCGCGTGAAACGCACGCGCCGCCGCCTCCGCCGCCGCGTCGCCGCCGCACCTCCGCCGCCGCCGGTGACTTTTCCGGTAAGCCACCGTCCCTCCGCCGTCGCCGCCGGTGACCGGTGCCGGTGACTCGCCGGCGACTCGCCAACTCGGCTGAGTCGACTCGGTGAGTCAACTCGGTGACTCGGTCAACCGGTTGGTTTGACTGGTTTAAATTAATTGCGAATCGGTTAGGGTAAACCGGTTGGTTAAAATTAATTAGATTTCGGTTAGGGTAAACCGGTCGATTTAATTAATTAATTAATTTAATTTCGGTTAAGGTTAAACCGGACGGTCCAATTGAAATCGATTTAGGTCAGAGTAAACCGGTCGGTTAGCTAAATTGATTTCTGGTCAAGGTTTGACCGGGTTGACCTTTGACCAGCGGGTTGACTTTTCCTTAGACACCCATTTTCACCCGTTCGAAGGGCGTTCTGACTCGGAATTTCGATCTGATTTCAGATTTGGAGTCTATTTGAGCAGCTGGAGTTCATAGACATCACTTCTCTTCATTACTAAGGTGAGGGCTTCTCCGTTAAATCCCGAACTAGTTTAGTACTACCATTATGAAAAGTTTAGTTTCGAATCATGATCCGTCTCTGTGAATCGAGTCTGCTTGTGAGTCTTGTTTGATTATTATTACTATTGATTGTTAAACCGGAATTAGGTTAATAGAGGATTCAACGGTTGTGTGAATTGATTGATGCTGAGCACGGTTATATATATATGTATATACATAGTTATGAGTAGGGACTATGTGATGGGCGTGAGTTCGGAGATGTCCGAGATTCGACGCTGCGGTGTGATATGGGCGTGAGTTCAGAGACGTTTGAGCTTCGACGCTACTGTTTGGGGCGTGGTGCAGAGACGTTTGCATTCGACGCTACGGTGGGCGGGGGTACAGAGACAGACTGTACTAGCGACGCTTCGAGTATATGTTTATATCCTTATAAGGAAATGCGTGGTGCAGAGATTAGCTGTGTGCTATTAGCGCATTATTTGTCGTTATGTGTGGTGTACTAGACACCGTGTTTGCTTCATGCTAGAGCTAAGCCTACATAGTTGTAGTGCTATGAACTGAGTCAGTGGTTTGCGGTTTAGCATCCCATACCTCACTGAGCGACTCCCCTGTTGCTCACCCCTCTTTCTTTCCCCCTTTCAGGTGAGACCGATGAGCAGGAGTGATCATATCGGACTGGTGCTACTATTTGGGCTCGTGGGCTTTATCGTTTTATCATTTTATCTTTTATCGTTATTGGGCCTTCAGGCCTTTGGACTTCTCGTTTATGATATTTCTTATTTCAGCCTCCGGGCTTACGTTGTCATCGATATTTCGGATGTTTATTTTCGGGCTTGACTTTATGGTATTGTATTTGACTTTATGATATGACGTGGAGTTTATTATCCGTATTATTATTATTTCCGCTGCGCTATGATTTATTATTATTTTAATTCCGCATTTATATTCAACAGACGCGGTCGCGTCAGTTTTGGTATCAGAGCCGTGTTCCATCCCGGCTCCGACCCGGGATGGCGATCTTTGGAGACTCGGATTTTATTCGGTTTTAATCGGTTTTCAAATGTTTATGAGGATGTGGGGATTTTAAAAATAAAATAAAATAGCACTTTTCCGTTTGTTATCACTCCTTTAATTTTTGGATTTAGTTAGAAGTTAACTCGTTTGCCTTCATTTCAGATGCCGCCGAGGAGAGCTACCCGCGCTCAGATCGCTAGAGATGCTAGAGAGGCTCAGGATGAGCATGTTCAGCCCGCAGTTCAGCAGCCCGTTGCTCCGCAGATGGATGAGGATGCCATGAGACAGATGGTTCAGGATGCTGCTAGACATGCTGCTCAAGAAGCAGTTCAGCAGATTGCTCAGGAGACAGCCAGGCAAGCCGCTCAAGAGGCTGCCCGGGTAGCTGCTCAGGAAGTTGCTCGACAGATGGCTGCAGCTCAGCAGGTTCCGCAGGGTCCTCAGATTCATATGCAGCAGGTTCCGCCAGTTCAGGTTCAGCATGATCATCAGGCTCCAGCTCAGCAGGCCCCAGCGCCACAGTATCCGCAGGTTCCTATTCAGCCAGTTCCAGGTGTCTTTCAGGTTCCGCCGCCACCACCCATCATTCCAGTGCACGTGCCGGAGGTTGATGAGACATTTATCAGGGTGTTATCACAGATGAAGTATGTGAACTTGGAGCATTTCAGTGGTACCACGGACCCTACACTTGCTCACGATTGGAGGCACAGTTTGGATAAGTGTTTGAACACTATCTCATGCCCACCAAGGCACAAGCTTAGGATTGCTGAGTTGTATTTACGCGGAGATGCAGCAGTGTGGTGGGATGGAGTGCGAGTGATGCACCGTGGCGAGATGACTTATGAGGATTTTCTGTATGCATTCAACAAGAAGTATTTTCCAAGAGAAGCTTTGGATGAGAAGAAGAACGATTTTGAGAGTTTGAGGCAGGGTGGAAAGTCTGTCAGAGAGTATGAGCATGAGTTTCGCCAGCTTCACCGATTTGCGGGAATGGTATGGATGAGGAGGATCTTATCAGGAGGTTCTTAAAAGGGATGCGAGTAGAACTTCACGGTAGGTGCAGTATGGTCACCTATACCAGTTTGGAGGATCTGGTAGAGAAGGCCGTTGTGCAAGAGAAATGTATTGCAGCGGAGCAGAAGTTCAACAAGGCAGCTCAGCCTAAGGCCGGAGGGACTTCCGGGTCTCAGAAGAGGACCTTGGATCAGTCAGGCATCCAGTGCTTTCATTGCGGGAAGTTTGGACATAAGAGTAGGGTTTGTCGAAGCAGGCTAGCCGGTGCCCGTGTTGCACCGCCAGTAGCAGTGGCAGCAGCCCCAGCAGTGGCAGTTGGGAACTGCTTTGGCTGTAACCAGCCGGGTCACATGATCAGGGATTGCCCGAGGAGGGGCAATGCAGCGCTTCCACCACCACCGAAGCGTCTAGCCATCGCCCCACGTGTGTTTACAGTTGGAGATGCCCAGGGAGCCGAGCCGATAGCGGGTATGCATCTTATTCATACTTGTTGTGTTTTCAGTATTTTGGTTATGTGGTTATCATGTGTAGTTAGTAAAAATATTGTTTAGGATTGGTTCCTGTTGGTGGTGAGTCAGCTCACACCTTATTCGACTCGGGAGCTTCTCATAGTTTCGTGAGCCCGCGTTTGGTCAAGTCGTGGTCTTTCCGGGGTGTCTTTGAACCAAAGGCTAAACAGATTCAGACTGCCGGCACCGAGAGATTAGGAGCGATTGGAGTTCATCGTGATGTACCAGTTATGCTTGGAGGAGTTGATTTGCTCGGAGATTTGACAGAGATGGAGATGAGCTTCTACGACGTCATACTTGGGATGGATTGGTTGACGCGACATCGAGTTGTATTAGATTGCCTAGAGGCAAGAGTTAATATTCCGAGAGCGGAAGGGAAAATCACATTTGAAGGAACCCAGTCACACCAGGAAATTCCTATTATCTCCATGTTGCGTGCAGAGGAATTATTGGAGAGTGGAGCAGAGGGGTTTTTGGCGACCATTTCGATGGTTAATGATGAGGATCAGCAGGAGTTGCATGATATTCCCGTGGTTGCTGAGTACCAAGATGTTTTTGAGGCCTTAAAAGGGCCACCGCCAGCTAGAAATGATGTTCTTACGATCGAGGTGGAACCAGGGGCAGCACCGGTTTCACGAGCTCCTTACCGTTTAGCTCCCACAGAGATGGCTGAGTTGAAGAACAGTTGGAGGAACTATTAGATAAAGGTTTTATCAGGCCGAGCACTTCACCGTGGGGAGCACCAGTTTTGTTTGTAAAGAAGAAGGATGGAAGTTTTAGACTTTGTATCGACTACAGAGGTTTGAACAAAGTCACCATCAAAAATAAGTATCCGCTTCCGCGTATCGACGAGTTGTTGGATCAGTTGCAAGGAGCTTCATGGTTTTCTAAGATTGATTTAGCATCAGGATACCATCAGATTGCCATAGCAGAGGGAGATGTAAGGAAGACGGCTTTCCGCACACGTTATGGACATTATGAGTTTGTTGTGATGCCATTTGGATTGACGAACGCACCAGCAGCATTCATGAAGCTAATGAATGATGTGTTCCGCGAGCATTTGGATAAGTGTGTGATCGTTTTCATCGACGATATCTTGGTTTATTCTCGGAGTAGAGAAGAGCATGCTGAACACTTACGGATTGTGTTGGGGAAGCTTAGAGAGCATCAGTTGTTTGCTAAGTTGAGTAAGTGCAGCTTCTGGCAGAGGAAGATTGGATTTTTGGGTCACGTGGTTTCAGAAGCGGGAGTTTCTGTAGATCCAGAAAAGATTAAAGCTATTTCAGAGTGGCCGACACCTAAAAGTGCGACTGAGATTCGCAGTTTTCTTGGTTTGGCGGGATACTACAGGAATTTCGTCAAGAGTTTTGCTAGCATTGCAAAGCCAATGACAAAGTTAACGGGCAAGGACGTCAAGTTTGATTGGACAAATGAGTGCTCGGAGAGCTTTGCTGAGTTGAAGCGACAACTGACTCAGACACCAGTTTTGGTACTCCCGAGGCCAGGGATACCATATGAGGTTTACACTGATGCATCAGGCACTGGATTGGGATGTGTATTGATGCAGGAGGGCAAGGTCATTGCTTATGCATCACGACAGTTGAGGCCCACGAGGCTAATTATCCTACACACGATTTGGAGTTAGCGGCAGTTGTCTTTGCGTTGAAGATTTGGAGGTCGTATTTGTATGGAGAGAAGGTGAAGATCTTCACAGACCACAAGAGTCTGAAGTACATCTTTACTCAGACGGATTTGAACTTGAGGCAGCGTAGATGGGTGGAGTTGTTAGCAGACTATAACTTGGAGATCGCTTATCATCCGGGAAAAGCTAATAAGTGGCAGATGCCTTGAGTAGGCGCAAGAGCGATGTTTCAGGAACCAAAGAGGTTCAGGAGTGTATGGGAACACTTGCTAGTCTGAGATTATGCGCCACTACCGTAGACGGAGAGTCAGTTGGCCTCGAGTCTGTAGAGCAGGCAGATTTGCTATGGAGGATACGCAAAGCTCAGGATGTTGATAAGGTTTTGTGTAAGCAGATTGAGATCGAGAGTATTGGATATCATACGGCGTCGAGCGGGATGTTCATGTACCGGAACCGAGTTTGTGTGCCCAGTGATGAGCTGTTAAGAAAGGAAATCTTACAGCAAGCACATCATTCGCGTTTTTCTATTCATCCAGGGAACACCAAGATGTATCGGGATCTGAAGCGTTATTACCATTGGCCTGGTATGAAAAAGGATGTTGCTACATTTGTATCGCAGTGTCAGACGTGTCAGATGGTTAAGGCGGAACACCAGGTTCCTAGCGGGTTATTACAAAACCTGCCATTGCCAGAGTGGAAATGGGACATGGTGACTATGGATTTTGTATTGGGATTACCGACTACTTCAGGAGGGAAGAATGCCATATGGGTAATTGTGGACAGACTTACCAAGTCAGCTCATTTTTTAGCGATTAAGACGACCGACGGAGCGAGTCAGTTGGCGCAGATTTACATCGATGAGATTGTGAGATTGCATGGAGTTCCCGTAAGCATTGTATCGGATCGAGACGTAAAGTTTTCATCTATATTTTGGGGAGCCTTTCAGAAGGCACTTGGGACAAAGGTCCATATGAGCACAGCTTATCACCCGCAGACCGACGGTCAGTCAGAGAGGACTATTCAGACCTTAGAGGATATGTTGAGAGCTTGCGTTCTAGATTGGGGAGGAAGTTGGACAAAGTATTTACCCTTAGCGGAGTTTGCCTACAACAACAGTTATCACTCGAGCATTAAGATGGCACCGTATGAGGCTCTTTACGGTAGGCCTTGTCGCACACCACTTTGTTGGACAGAAGTGGGGGAGCGACGCGATATTGAACCTGCAATGGTTCAAGAGACGGTAGAGCAGGTTGAGATGCTCAAGAGCCGGCTCAAGGAAGCCCACGATCGACAAAAGAGTTATGCAGATAAGCGCCGTAAGGATTTGCAGTTTGAGGTTGGCGACTTGGTATACCTGAAAATGAGGACATTTCAGGGAGGATCTAAGACTCGGAAGCTAAAGAAGCTTAAACCGAGATATATGGGACCATTTCCTATTTTGGAGCGAATTGGAGCAGTTGCATACCGATTGAAGTTATCAGCAGAGTTATCAGACTTCCATGATGTGTTTCATGTTTCCGTTTTGAGGAAAGTCGTTAGAGAGCCAGAGCTCATTTTGCAGCAGCCACCGAGTGACCTTGGCAAAGATTTATGTGCGCCGTGTACGCCAGTGGAGATTTTGGATCGCCAAATGAAAACAGATAAAGGAATGATGACCATGTTGGCCAAGGTTCGTTGGGAGAGAGACGGGATCCAGGAGGAGACATGGGAGCCCGAGCTACAGATGAGGATTGACCATCCAGAGTTGTTTCAGGATGTTATGGAACGGTCAGTTGCTGTCTCGAATTCGGGGACGAATTCCTTATTAGTGGGGGAGAATTGTAATGACCCAAACCAAGCCCACTATCTCAAACTCGCACAGGCCCAAGCCCACTCGAAATTACCCAAGGTAATTCTATAAAAAGCCCTCTCTACTTTGGTTTCTCCTCCATTTGCAACATCAAAGAAAAAAAAAAGAGATTAAAGAGTTTGAAAGAGAGTGAGCTAAGGGAGAAGTGTGATCATTTTGTAGAGAGAGGTTCGCCGGAGCTTAACGCCGGAGCCACCACGTCCAGTGACCGCGTTCAGTTCGCCACCACCGATCATCCCCTTAGGTAACCCCCGGAAGCCACATGCATTTTAAGTTTTATTTCGGCCGTTTTAGTAAACCGCCCATAACTTCCTAACCGCTGAGTATTTCGTGCATGCAAGACCACCATCGCGTTCCTCTCGACGAGACGAAGCCATAGCCACCGAAATCGTCGAAATCGGAGCTCAGACGAAGCCGTACGCGCCTCCGGAAGATCAGCCCGCGCGCGCGCGTGAAACGCACGCGCCGCCGCCTCCGCCGCCGCGTCGCCGCCGCACCTCCGCCGCCGCCGGTGACTTTTCCGGTAAGCCACCGTCCCTCCGCCGTCGCCGCCGGTGACCGGTGCCGGTGACTCGCCGGCGACTCGCCAACTCGGCTGAGTCGACTCGGTGAGTCAACTCGGTGACTCGGTCAACCGGTTGGTTTGACTGGTTTAAATTAATTGCGAATCGGTTAGGGTAAACCGGTTGGTTAAAATTAATTAGATTTCGGTTAGGGTAAACCGGTCGATTTAATTAATTAATTAATTTAATTTCGGTTAAGGTTAAACCGGACGGTCCAATTGAAATCGATTTAGGTCAGAGTAAACCGGTCGGTTAGCTAAATTGATTTCTGGTCAAGGTTTGACCGGGTTGACCTTTGACCAGCGGGTTGACTTTTCCTTAGACACCCATTTTCACCCGTTCGAAGGGCGTTCTGACTCGGAATTTCGATCTGATTTCAGATTTGGAGTCTATTTGAGCAGCTGGAGTTCATAGACATCACTTCTCTTCATTACTAAGGTGAGGGCTTCTCCGTTAAATCCCGAACTAGTTTAGTACTACCATTATGAAAAGTTTAGTTTCGAATCATGATCCGTCTCTGTGAATCGAGTCTGCTTGTGAGTCTTATTTGATTATTATTACTATTGATTGTTAAACCGGAATTAGGTTAATAGAGGATTCAACGGTTGTGTGAATTGATTGATGCTGAGCACGGTTATATATATATGTATATACATAGTTATGAGTAGGGACTATGTGATGGGCGTGAGTTCGGAGATGTCCGAGATTCGACGCTGCGGTGTGATATGGGCGTGAGTTCAGAGACGTTTGAGCTTCGACGCTACTGTTTGGGGCGTGGTGCAGAGACGTTTGCATTCGACGCTACGGTGGGCGGGGGTACAGAGACAGACTGTACTAGCGACGCTTCGAGTATATGTTTATATCCTTATAAGGAAATGCGTGGTGCAGAGATTAGCTGTGTGCTATTAGCGCATTATTTGTCGTTATGTGTGGTGTACTAGACACCGTGTTTGCTTCATGCTAGAGCTAAGCCTACATAGTTGTAGTGCTATGAACTGAGTCAGTGGTTTGTGGTTTAGCATCCCATACCTTACTGAGCGACTCCCCTGTTGCTCACCCCTCTTTCTTTCCCCCTTTCAGGTGAGACCGATGAGCAGGAGTGATCATATCGGACTGGTGCTACTATTTGGGCTCGTGGGCTTTATCGTTTTATCATTTTATCTTTTATCGTTATTGGGCCTTCAGGCCTTTGGACTTCTCGTTTATGATATTTCTTATTTCAGCCTCCGGGCTTACGTTGTCATCGATATTTCGGATGTTTATTTTCGGGCTTGACTTTATGGTATTGTATTTGACTTTATGATATGACGTGGAGTTTATTATCCGTATTATTATTATTTCCGCTGCGCTATGATTTATTATTATTTTAATTCCGCATTTATATTCAACAGACGCGGTCGCGTCAGTACCTCTGGAATCTCGAATTACCCATCCTATCTTTGCTTGAGTAGATCGGTTCACAAAGGAGGCATCATAGTTGCATTTATTAAATCTCTCTTTTGGTCTTTTCCATTATAAACACTATAAATCTTTTAAGAGAATTAGTTCGGTCTTTTTCATCACAAATTAAAGTATTTATGAAAATAATTGTCTTTTAAAAGTAATATTTTAAAATAGCATCAACTTGTAGTATGCAAGATAATCGTCTATCACTCCTATTCTCATTTCATACTGCTCGATCTAATCATTTCTTGGCCTTTCTGATTATAAATTTTAAAATTATGTGTTTCTTTATTAATCGGATCCTGTCTCTTACCACTATGACTCTTGGATATGTAACTTTCTTACATTTCTTGCAAGTGTGAGAGAGAATAAAGATACTTGATATTGAATTCGTATATGAATCGAAAGGTTGACAAATTGTGATATGGATGACATCATCTTACGCCCATATGACACGTTTGAACTGTGACACGCATATAAACGGGGTCACTTGTGAGTCATCTAACCAAATCTAGAGAAATTTTTTGGAATATTTGCGAAAGTGAATGCCAATAGAAAATCTAAACTCTAAACTATATACCCTAAATCCTAAAAGATCAAATCTAAATCCTAAACATTAAACCTTCAAATCTAAACCCTTCATAAAAATAGTGGTAAAAATGATTAGTGTAAACATTTAAAAATAGTACTATGAAAATTGTATTTTAGGCAATTTTCCATTTTTATTCTTCTTATCTTTACGTTTGTTGTCGGAATTTTACTAAATAGAAAAATAAAAATCCAAGTATTATATAAATCTGCCAAACATAATATAAAGTATATTTATTTTATATTTTTTTATGAATCTTTAAACATTTAGAAGAATATTTAATTTCTCTTTTTTCCTTTTATCTCAAATAAATAAGTTTCATCCATAATTAAATGCACATCTTTGGAAATATCTTCCAATCTTTATTCATGTGAGTTTATTTTTAACTGTCAACATTGGTTATTAGATAAATTTTATGATAACACAAATAATATGTACACTAGGGGGATGTATTCAATTTAACATTTGATGTGATTTGATTTTTAATGGAGTTTTAGATGATTTTAATAAGTTGCAGAGATTTAGGTGATTTTTGTTAAACTACTCTAGAATATCACCTAAAACAATGGGATTTGAGTTTTAATTTTTTTAACTAAGAAACTCCACCCAAACACCCTAAAATCACCTCAAAACTTTAAATCCCACAACTTAAAATATTTTCAATAACAGTGGATTTTCAGAGTACTTTACGAAATGTCAAGTTCAATAACAGTGGATTTTAAATGAGTTTTTAAAATTCATGTTTGAATAACAGTGGATTTGTCATTTTAATACAAATCACCTGAAACTCTCGGTTGAATACACCTCCCTAGGTGTCTTCCTGCACCATGTGCAGTAAAAAAATTTTAAATATGTTTTAACAGATAAATATAAATTATATTTAATTTTTTATTAATATTATAAATTTTCCTTTTCTTATCAATATTTTAGTATAAATTTGATTTAACTAAACATGAAAATAAAGATAAAAACAATTTTTTATTTTAAATTATATTTAAGAATATGCATGTATATATTTAAAATTTTAATCTTAGATAGATTTTCTATCTATTTATTTTAATTAAATATATTAAATAAATATGTAAAAATTGCATAATTTTCAAAAATATAATTAAACAATATTTATAAAATTTGTAGATATATATAAGAAACTAATGATTTACGATTTAATTTTATAATTTTGTAAAACAAATTGTATACATTTTTATGAAAATTTTATAATTTTAAAATAAATAATTAAATGATATTTCGAAATTTAGATGACATAGTTGAATATATTTATTTTAATGATGATTTATGTATTATTACCATATTCTAAAAAACATTCCAAAATATAAATCGACAATAAATGTAATATATGAGTTGTTATCATATATTTAAAAGTTTACCAAAAATATAAATTAACATTAAATGTAATTGTCCATGTCATATTAATTTATAAGCCATTTCATATTAATCTATAAGCCATGTCATCAATTTTAGTAGCCATGTCATCAATTTTAGTAGCCATGTTATATTATTTTTGTGAGAATGATTGTAGAGAGGACATGTGGCAAAAATCACTTCTCAAATATAGTCTAGGGGATATTATTATATTTTAAGTATATAAAGCTCACCTACTTTAGTAGTTGCTCCAATTAGTTCTGTATTATCTTAATCAAATATAACAATAATTGGAAAATCATTTCAATCATATATTATTACTTCAATTTGAAACTAAAGAAATTGATTTAGTTTAAAGTTTAATAATATATTAACATATATTAATATATTTATTTCCTTGTAACTATATATTAGTTTCTAACTTATAGATTAATATAAATAAACATATATCAATAATATAAAAATTATCTTTTTGTTAATGTTGGTTAATTATTTTTATACAAACTATGAGAAATAATACATGAATGTAGCTATAACTAACAATTATACATAATTTATGAAGATATGCGTCTGATTACACTATCATGAGTTTTTTTTATAAGATTTACGCCAAACGGTATTATTTGTACAATGCTGAAAATCTCCTATATTTTTTTCTTTACCACATTTTATGAAACTCGAAACCCACACTACATTGTGTAAAACATTAATCTTAGTCACATATAAAGGGACCAATGAAGCTTCCATTCAAAATTAGTTAATTAATTAGTTAATTATAGGAAAATAAGAAATTTATTTTTACAACTCTCTTTTTCTTAGAATTCTTTTTTTTTTTTTTTGTCGACAACATTACAGACTCATGATGACTCTGTAAACCAAACTGGTTGCTCTGTATCCATATGGACCGTAAACGACGATTGTTGCCTCACACCACGTGCTAAGCGATCCGCCATAATGTTTTGCGTCCTTGGTATATGGATAATCTCTGAGCAATGGAAACTCCTTTTAAGACTCCTGATGTCTTCTAAGTAACTTGCAAAAGCCGGCCATTCTTCTGGTTCTGAAACCATCTTTACCAATTGAGAACAATCCGTTGCAAATGTAACATTATATTGCCGCAGATTCCGCATGCACTCCATTGCCCAAATTAGAGCCTCCACTTCTGTATGTAAAGGTGACTGACTAGCTCTTGTGTTTCTTGCTCCGAGAAGTCCTTCGAAACCTTCCAAGGTACTGTACCATCCTTGTCCTGAAAAAGTATCATCCGTTTTCCATGATCCATCCGTGAAACACCAACGTCCCGAACGAGCCGGGAGATCCGGGTTCACTGTATGAGTAGCAGCATTCTGCTTCTGTTCCACCTCAGTCTGTGCTTCATTCCAAAGTAAAGCCTCTGTGGTTGCCAGTTGAAGCGTATCCCTAGGATCCACATCCATATTGCTAAACACTTTATTATTTCGTGCTTTCCATATATACCAAAGTATCCAAGCAAATTGTTGATCTTCCATTGATGGCCTGATTCTCCAGAACAGATAATCCATATTCGAAAATAAAGATTGTCCTGGAAAATGATCGTAATGCGTTGGAATCCCGGAGAGGGCCCAGATTTGAACTGCTGGTGGGCATTCAAAGAAAACATGATTTATAGATTCCTCGGGTGCTCCACATCTATCACAATTAATATCCCCTTTAAGACCTCTTGATCTAAGATTCTTCCGAACTGCTAAACATCCTGACACCATTTGCCATAGAAAATGCTTCATCTTTGGCGGACAACGCACCTTCCAACAATGAGCCTTAAGATCAGTTACTGTAGGTCCAAGTTCTATTGCCCCTTTGTCCCGATCTGGATATGCTCGTTCAACCTGGTATCCTGATTTAACCGTATATTTTCCATTTTTTGTAAAATGCCATCCATCCCGATCGACTATTTGTACCCTGCTTAAAGGTATACTCTCGACAATTTTAATATCCTCGGGATCCATTATTTCCTGTAAAGCCGTTAAATTCCATGAACGTGATGCTGCGTTGATGAGAGAATCAACCGTAAGATCTGGGAGAAGAATATTTTGTTTTTTGTTTGCTGGTCTCGGGCGGTTGGTTGGGAGCCAGGGATCATTCCATACTGATATGGAAGACCCTGATCCCACCCTTTTGATTAGTCCTTTGCTAACCAGAGATCTAGCAGAGACCATACTTCGCCAACCATAGGAAGATGAGTACGATCTGATCGGTTCCAGGGGTGAAGCATTCCTGAAGTAGCGACCTTTAAATACACGAGAGAATAGAGTATTTGGTTTCTCTATTAATCTCCATAGTTGCTTACCAAGCATGGCTGTATTGAAATCCGTGAAATCCCTAAAACCCAACCCTCCATCTTCCTTTGGCTCACAAACCTTATCCCACGATTTCCAGTGCAAGCTTTTTGTGTTTCCACTAGGACTCCACCAAAATTGTGCTACCGCACTTGTTAGTTTTTTCACCACCGTTTTCGGAATTCGATAGCAAGACATAATGTGGTTAGGTAGGGCCGTTGCCACCGATTTTATAATTACTTCCTTACCTCCTTTAGAAAAGAACTTAAAAGTCCATCCATTTATTCTATTGGTTAACCTTTCCTGAACAAAACTAAAAACTTGCACCTTGGACCCTCCCAGACTTTCTGGAATCCCCAGATATGTTCCCATCCCACCCAGATTCTGAATTCCCATAATGTCCCTAAGTTCCTGACGGGTAACTTCATCGATATTATGGCCAAACTGAATTGACGACTTTTGAAAATTTATCTGCTGTCCTGAAACCTTTTCATATGCCTTAAGAATTCCCAAAATAGTCTCACATTCGTCCTTTCGTGCTCTACAAAAGAAAATACTATCGTCTGCAAAAAGCAAATGTGATATTGAAGGACAAGCCCTTGCTACCTTTATTCCGGTCAACTTTCTGTCTATTTCCGCCTTTTTGATATTTGCTATTAGTGCTTCCGTGCACATAATAAATAGATAAGGGGATAAGGGATCCCCTTGACGTAGCCCTCGGTTTGGTAGAATCTGTCCTCGCGGTTGCCCATTTAACAAAACTCTATATTCAACCGAAGATATACATTCCATCATTAACTGAACCCAATGTTGATCGAACCCCATTTTAGTGAGTAGAGCCCGAATAAAGCTCCATTCATTTAAAATATTATTAAACTACTGCTTTTCTTTTATAATTCTTTTTGTTCATGATTTTTCAAAAAAGGGAAATTAAAATTTCTTGAAAAGAAAATTTATTTTCATAAATCTTTTACAATTTTAATTTTGGATTTAAAAAGGAAAATTATTATTAATTTACTATTTGTATGGAAATTTTATTATTTACAATATTTTTTTCTCAAAAAAGGAATGTGGTAAAGAAAAAAAATATAGCCTATCTAAGAGGAAAATATTATTACCTTTTAGCCTATCTAAATCATTTTATATTTAATTAAATATTACAAATCGTCTTATATAATTTTTAATATTTTTACATTTGTATTTTTTTTTAGAAAACTGATTAGCTTATATACTTTATAAGAAATTTTATATTTGGTTCTTCATACATATTTATAAATATATAAATTTGTGGAGTTTGATGTAATAAAGGTATAACTAAATTCTGGAAATATCTTTTTATTTTAGCCTTAGGTCCCTCAATACCTAGGCACGGTACTGCATTTGAGTCTATGCCTTGTAAATTTCTTTTAAATATATATATATATCATTATATTGTAATTATCATTAAATTAATTTGGATCGGTTAATTATCTTTCATATTTTTATAACAATTGTTGACTATTTTTATCCTTATTTCTTTCACTTTTTCTCCTCCTCGACATAGATTGAACGTATTTTTTTGGCTCAAAGTCTCAAACACGTTTTTGGTATAAAAGTAAAAAGTAAGAAATCTAGCACTCGTTGTCTTCGTTTGTTTAATTTTATATTATCTTGATAATCACTAGTTAACTTTTCCTATCAAAAATATCCACCGAATACATCAGTCTTTGCCTATGACGACTCTATAACGAGTCTTGACGTATAAAATACTCAGTCCACGAACTAGTAAACAACAAGTAATCATGCAGTATGTACTAGTTGTAACAATATGACTAACTTTTTAAAAAGATATTGATATTTTAGTTTAATAAAGAGCCAAATATTTCAAAATTATTATATTTTTTGTTGAAGACACACAAATTGAGAGATAAAGAAAGTGACTGGATCATGTAGGGTCAACGATCCTCAAAACACCACCCAAAGACTCTGACGCGACCGCGTCTGTTGAATATAAATGCGGAATTAAAATAATAATAAATCATAGCGCAGCGGAAATAATAATAATACGGATAATAAACTCCACGTCATATCATAAAGTCAAATACAATACCATAAAGTCAAGCCCGAAAATAAACATCCGAAATATCGATGACAACGTAAGCCCGGAGGCTGAAATAAGAAATATCATAAACGAGAAGTCCAAAGGCCTGAAGGCCCAATAACGATAAAAGATAAAATGATAAAACGATAAAGCCCACGAGCCCAAATAGTAGCACCAGTCCGATATGATCACTCCTGCTCATCGGTCTCACCTGAAAGGGGGAAAGAAAGAGGGGTGAGCAACAGGGGAGTCGCTCAGTGAGGTATGGGATGCTAAACCGCAAACCACTGACTCAGTTCATAGCACTACAACTATGTAGGCTTAGCTCTAGCATGAAGCAAACACGGTGTCTAGTACACCACACATAACGACAAATAATGCGCTAATAGCACACAGCTAATCTCTGCACCACGCATTTCTTTATAAGGATATAAACATATACTCGAAGCGTCGCTAGTACAGTCTGTCTCTGTACCCCCGCCCACCGTCGAATGCAAACGTCTCTGCACCACGCCCCAAATAGTAGCGTCGAAGCTCAAACGTCTCTGAACTCACGCCCATATCACACCGCAGCGTCGAATCTCGGACATCTCCGAACTCACGCCCATCACATAGTCCCTACTCATAACTATGTATATACATATATATATAACCGTGCTCAGCATCAATCAATTCACACAACCGTTGAATCCTCTATTAACCTAATTCCGGTTTAACAATCAATAGTAATAATAATCAAACAAGACTCACAAGCAGACTCGATTCACAGAGACGGATCATGATTCGAAACTAAACTTTTCATAATGGTAGTACTAAACTAGTTCGGGATTTAACGGAGAAGCCCTCACCTTAGTAATGAAGAGAAGTGATGTCTATGAACTCCAGCTGCTCAAATAGACTCCAAATCTGAAATCAGATCGAAATTCCGAGTCAGAACGCCCTTCGAACGGGTGAAAATGGGTGTCTAAGGAAAAGTCAACCCGCTGGTCAAAGGTCAACCCGGTCAAACCTTGACCAGAAATCAATTTAGCTAACCGACCGGTTTACTCTGACCTAAATCGATTTCAATTGGACCGTCCGGTTTAACCTTAACCGAAATTAAATTAATTAATTAATTAAATCGACCGGTTTACCCTAACCGAAATCTAATTAATTTTAACCAACCGGTTTACCCTAACCGATTCGCAATTAATTTAAACCAGTCAAACCAACCGGTTGACCGAGTCACCGAGTTGACTCACCGAGTCGACTCAGCCGAGTTGGCGAGTCGCCGGCGAGTCACCGGCACCGGTCACCGGCGGCGACGGCGGAGGGACGGTGGCTTACCGGAAAAGTCACCGGCGGCGGCGGAGGTGCGGCGGCGACGCGGCGGCGGAGGCGGCGGCGCGTGCGTTTCACGCGCGCGCGCGGGCTGATCTTCCGGAGGCGCGTACGGCTTCGTCTGAGCTCCGATTTCGATGATTTCGGTGGCTATGGCTTCGTCTCGTCGAGAGGAACGCGATGGTGGTCTTGCATGCACGAAATACTCAGCGGTTAGGAAGTTATGGGCGGTTTACTAAAACGGCCGAAATAAAACTTAAAATGCATGTGGCTTCCGGGGGTTACCTAAGGGGATGATCGGTGGTGGCGAACTGAACGCGGTCACTGGACGTGGTGGCTCCGGCGTCAAGCTCCGGCGAACCTCTCTCTACAAAATGATCACACTTCTCCCTTAGCTCACTCTCTCTCAAACTCTTTAATCTCTTTTTTTTTTCTTTGATGTTGCAAATGGAGGAGAAACCAAAGTAGAGAGGGCTTTTTATAGAATTACCTTGGGTAATTTCGAGTGGGCTTGGGCCTGTGCGAGTTTGAGATAGTGGGCTTGGGTTTGGGTCATTACAATTCTCCCCCACTAATAAGGAATTCGTCCCCGAATTCGAGACAGCAACTGACCGTTCCATAACATCCTGAAACAACTCTGGATGGTCAATCCTCATCTGTAGCTCGGGCTCCCATGTCTCCTCCTGGATCCCGTCTCTCTCCCAACGAACCTTGGCCAACATGGTCATCATTCCTTTATCTGTTTTCATTTGGCGATCCAAAATCTCCACTGGCGTACACGGCGCACATAAATCTTTGCCAAGGTCACTCGGTGGCTGCTGCAAAATGAGCTCTGGCTCTCTAACGACTTTCCTCAAAACGGAAACATGAAACACATCATGGAAGTCTGATAACTCTGCTGATAACTTCAATCGGTATGCAACTGCTCCAATTCGCTCCAAAATAGGAAATGGTCCCATATATCTCGGTTTAAGCTTCTTTAGCTTCCGAGTCTTAGATCCTCCCTGAAATGTCCTCATTTTCAGGTATACCAAGTCGCCAACCTCAAACTGCAAATCCTTACGGCGCTTATCTGCATAACTCTTTTGTCGATCGTGGGCTTCCTTGAGCCGGCTCTTGAGCATCTCAACCTGCTCTACCGTCTCTTGAACCATTGCAGGTTCAATATCGCGTCGCTCCCCCACTTCTGTCCAACAAAGTGGTGTGCGACAAGGCCTACCGTAAAGAGCCTCATACGGTGCCATCTTAATGCTCGAGTGATAACTGTTGTTGTAGGCAAACTCCGCTAAGGGTAAATACTTTGTCCAACTTCCTCCCCAATCTAGAACGCAAGCTCTCAACATATCCTCTAAGGTCTGAATAGTCCTCTCTGACTGACCGTCGGTCTGCGGGTGATAAGCTGTGCTCATATGGACCTTTGTCCCAAGTGCCTTCTGAAAGGCTCCCCAAAATATAGATGAAAACTTTACGTCTCGATCCGATACAATGCTTACGGGAACTCCATGCAATCTCACAATCTCATCGATGTAAATCTGCGCCAACTGACTCGCTCCGTCGGTCGTCTTAATCGCTAAAAAATGAGCTGACTTGGTAAGTCTGTCCACAATTACCCATATGGCATTCTTCCCTCCTGAAGTAGTCGGTAATCCCAATACAAAATCCATAGTCACCATGTCCCATTTCCACTCTGGCAATGGCAGGTTTTGTAATAACCCGCTAGGAACCTGGTGTTCCGCCTTAACCATCTGACACGTCTGACACTGCGATACAAATGTAGCAACATCCTTTTTCATACCAGGCCAATGGTAATAACGCTTCAGATCCCGATACATCTTGGTGTTCCCTGGATGAATAGAAAAACGCGAATGATGTGCTTGCTGTAAGATTTCCTTTCTTAACAGCTCATCACTGGGCACACAAACTCGGTTCCGGTACATGAACATCCCGCTCGACGCCGTATGATATCCAATACTCTCGATCTCAATCTGCTTACACAAAACCTTATCAACATCCTGAGCTTTGCGTATCCTCCATAGCAAATCTGCCTGCTCTACAGACTCGAGGCCAACTGACTCTCCATCTACGGTAGTGGCGCATAATCTCAGACTAGCAAGTGTTCCCATACACTCCTGAACCTCTTTGGTTCCTGAAACATCACTCTTGCGCCTACTCAAGGCATCTGCTACCTTATTAGCTTTTCCCGGATGATAAGCGATCTCCAAGTTATAGTCTGCTAACAACTCCACCCATCTACGCTGCCTCAAGTTCAAATCCGTCTGAGTAAAGATGTACTTCAGGCTCTTGTGGTCTGTGAAGATCTTCACCTTCTCTCCATACAAATACGACCTCCAAATCTTCAACGCAAAGACAACTGCCGCTAACTCCAAATCGTGCGTAGGATAATTAGCCTCGTGGGGCCTCAACTGTCGTGATGCATATGCAATGACCTTGCCCTCCTGCATCAATACACATCCCAATCCAGTGCCTGATGCATCAGTGTAAACCTCATATGGTATCCCTGGCCTCGGGAGTACCAAAACTGGTGTCTGAGTCAGTTGTCGCTTCAACTCAGCAAAGCTCTCCGAGCACTCATTTGTCCAATCAAACTTGACGTCCTTGCCCGTTAACTTTGTCATTGGCTTTGCAATGCTAGCAAAACTCTTGACGAAATTCCGGTAGTATCCCGCCAAACCAAGAAAACTGCGAATCTCAGTCGCACTTTTAGGTGTCGGCCACTCTGAAATAGCTTTAATCTTTTCTGGATCTACAGAAACTCCCGCTTCTGAAACCACATGACCCAAAAATCCAATCTTCCTCTGCCAGAAGCTGCACTTACTCAACTTAGCAAACAACTGATGCTCTCTAAGCTTCCCCAACACAATCCTTAAGTGTTCAGCATGCTCTTCTCTACTCCGAGAATAAACCAAGATATCATCGATGAAAACGATCACACACTTATCCAAATGCTCGCGGAACACATCATTCATTAGCTTCATGAATGCTGCTGGTGCGTTCGTCAATCCAAATGGCATCACAACAAACTCATAATGTCCATAACGTGTGCGGAAAGCCGTCTTCCTTACATCTCCCTCTGCTATGGCAATCTGATGGTATCCTGATGCTAAATCAATCTTAGAAAACCATGAAGCTCCTTGCAACTGATCCAACAGCTCGTCGATACGCGGAAGCGGATACTTATTTTTGATGGTGACTTTGTTCAAACCTCTGTAGTCGATACAAAGTCTAAAACTTCCATCCTTCTTCTTTACAAACAAAACTGGTGCTCCCCAAGGTGAAGTGCTCGGCCTGATAAAACCTTTATCTAATAGTTCCTCCAACTGTTTCTTCAACTCAGCCATCTCTGTGGGAGCTAAACGGTAAGGAGCTCGTGAAACCGGTGCTGCCCCTGGTTCCACCTCGATCGTAAGAACATCATTTCTAGCTGGCGGTGGCCCTTTTAAGGCCTCAAAAACATCTTGGTACTCAGCAACCACGGGAATATCATGCAACTCCTGCTGATCCTCATCATTAACCATCGAAATGGTCGCCAAAAACCCCTCTGCTCCACTCTCCAATAATTCCTCTGCACGCAACATGGAGATAATAGGAATTTCCTGGTGTGACTGGGTTCCTTCAAATGTGATTTTCCCTTCCGCTCTCGGAATATTAACTCTTGCCTCTAGGCAATCTAATACAACTCGATGTCGCGTCAACCAATCCATCCCAAGTATGACGTCGTAGAAGCTCATCTCCATCTTTGTCAAATCTCCGAGCAAATCAACTCCTCCAAGCATAACTGGTACATCACGATGAACTCCAATCGCTCCTAATCTCTCGGTGCCGGCAGTCTGAATCTGTTTAGCCTTTGGTTCAAAGACACCCCGGAAAGACCACGACTTGACCAAACGCGGGCTCACGAAACTATGAGAAGCTCCCGAGTCGAATAAGGTGTGAGCTGACTCACCACCAACAGGAACCAATCCTAAACAATATTTTTACTAACTACACATGATAACCACATAACCAAAATACTGAAAACACAACAAGTATGAATAAGATGCATACCCGCTATCGGCTCGGCTCCCTGGGCATCTCCAACTGTAAACACACGTGGGGCGATGGCTAGACGCTTCGGTGGTGGTGGAAGCGCTGCATTGCCCCTCCTCGGGCAATCCCTGATCATGTGACCCGGCTGGTTACAGCCAAAGCAGTTCCCAACTGCCACTGCTGGGGCTGCTGCCACTGCTACTGGCGGTGCAACACGGGCACCGGCTAGCCTGCTTCGACAAACCCTACTCTTATGTCCAAACTTCCCGCAATGAAAGCACTGGATGCCTGACTGATCCAAGGTCCTCTTCTGAGACCCGGAAGTCCCTCCGGCCTTAGGCTGAGCTGCCTTGTTGAACTTCTGCTCCGCTGCAATACATTTCTCTTGCACAACGGCCTTCTCTACCAGATCCTCCAAACTGGTATAGGTGACCATACTGCACCTACCGTGAAGTTCTACTCGCATCCCTTTTAAGAACCTCCTGATAAGGTCCTCCTCATCCATACCAATTCCCGCAAATCGGTGAAGCTGGCGAAACTCATGCTCATACTCTCTGACAGACTTTCCACCCTGCCTCAAACTCTCAAAGTCGTTCTTCTTCTCATCCAAAGCTTCTCTTGGAAAATACTTCTTGTTGAATGCATACAGAAAATCTTCATAAGTCATCTCGCCACGGTGCATCACTCGCACTCCATCCCACCACACTGCTGCATCTCCGCGTAAATACAACTCAGCAATCCTAAGCTTGTGCCTTGGTGGGCATGAGATAGTGTTCAAACACTTATCCAAACTGTGCCTCCAATCGTGAGCAAGTGTAGGGTCCGTGGTACCACTGAAATGCTCCAAGTTCACATACTTCATCTGTGATAACACCCTGATAAATGTCTCATCAACCTCCGGCACGTGCACTGGAATGATGGGTGGTGGCGGCGGAACTTGAAAGACACCTGGAACTGGCTGAATAGGAACCTGCGGATACTGTGGCGCTGGGGCCTGCTGAGCTGGAGCCTGATGATCATGCTGAACCTGAACTGGCGGAACCTGCTGCATATGAATCTGAGGACCCTGCGGAACCTGCTGAGCTGCAGCCATCTGTCGAGCAACTTCCTGAGCAGCTACCCGGGCAGCCTCTTGAGCGGCTTGCCTGGCTGTCTCCTGAGCAATCTGCTGAACTGCTTCTTGAGCAGCATGTCTAGCAGCATCCTGAACCATCTGTCTCATGGCATCCTCATCCATCTGCGGAGCAACGGGCTGCTGAACTGCGGGCTGAACATGCTCATCCTGAGCCTCTCTAGCATCTCTAGCGATCTGAGCGCGGGTAGCTCTCCTCGGCGGCATCTGAAATGAAGGCAAACGAGTTAACTTCTAACTAAATCCAAAAATTAAAGGAGTGATAACAAACGGAAAAGTGCTATTTTATTTTATTTTTAAAATCCCCACATCCTCATAAACATTTGAAAACCGATTAAAACCGAATAAAATCCGAGTCTCCAAAGATCGCCATCCCGGGTCGGAGCCGGGATGGAACACGGCTCTGATACCAAAACTGACGCGACCGCGTCTGTTGAATATAAATGCGGAATTAAAATAATAATAAATCATAGCGCAGCGGAAATAATAATAATACGGATAATAAACTCCACGTCATATCATAAAGTCAAATACAATACCATAAAGTCAAGCCCGAAAATAAACATCCGAAATATCGATGACAACGTAAGCCCGGAGGCTGAAATAAGAAATATCATAAACGAGAAGTCCAAAGGCCTGAAGGCCCAATAACGATAAAAGATAAAATGATAAAACGATAAAGCCCACGAGCCCAAATAGTAGCACCAGTCCGATATGATCACTCCTGCTCATCGGTCTCACCTGAAAGGGGGAAAGAAAGAGGGGTGAGCAACAGGGGAGTCGCTCAGTGAGGTATGGGATGCTAAACCGCAAACCACTGACTCAGTTCATAGCACTACAACTATGTAGGCTTAGCTCTAGCATGAAGCAAACACGGTGTCTAGTACACCACACATAACGACAAATAATGCGCTAATAGCACACAGCTAATCTCTGCACCACGCATTTCCTTATAAGGATATAAACATATACTCGAAGCGTCGCTAGTACAGTCTGTCTCTGTACCCCCGCCCACCGTAGCGTCGAATGCAAACGTCTCTGCACCACGCCCCAAACAGTAGCGTCGAAGCTCAAACGTCTCTGAACTCACGCCCATATCACACCGCAGCGTCGAATCTCGGACATCTCCGAACTCACGCCCATCACATAGTCCCTACTCATAACTATGTATATACATATATATATAACCGTGCTCAGCATCAATCAATTCACACAACCGTTGAATCCTCTATTAACCTAATTCCGGTTTAACAATCAATAGTAATAATAATCAAACAAGACTCACAAGCAGACTCGATTCACAGAGACGGATCATGATTCGAAACTAAACTTTTCATAATGGTAGTACTAAACTAGTTCGGGATTTAACGGAGAAGCCCTCACCTTAGTAATGAAGAGAAGTGATGTCTATGAACTCCAGCTGCTCAAATAGACTCCAAATCTGAAATCAGATCGAAATTCCGAGTCAGAACGCCCTTCGAACGGGTGAAAATGGGTGTCTAAGGAAAGTCAACCCGCTGGTCAAAGGTCAACCCGGTCAAACCTTGACCAGAAATCAATTTAGCTAACCGACCAGTTTACTCTGACCTAAATCGATTTCAATTGGACCGTCCGGTTTAACCTTAACCGAAATTAAATTAATTAATTAATTAAATCGACCGGTTTACTCTAACCGAAATCTAAATAATTTTAACCAACCGGTTTACCCTAACCGATTCGCAATTAATTTAAACCAGTCAAACCAACCGGTTGACCGAGTCACCGAGTTGACTCACCGAGTCGACTCAGCCGAGTTGGCGAGTCGCCGGCGAGTCACCGGCACCGGTCACCGGCGGCGACGGCGGAGGGACGGTGGCTTACCGGAAAAGTCACCGGCGGCGGCGGAGGTGCGGCGGCGACGCGGCGGCGGAGGCGGCGGCGCGTGCGTTTCACGCGCGCGCGCGGGCTGATCTTCCGGAGGCGCGTACGACTTCGTCTGAGCTCCGATTTCGATGATTTCGGTGGCTATGGCTTCGTCTCGTCGAGAGGAACGCGATGGTGGTCTTGCATGCACGAAATACTCAGCGGTTAGGAAGTTATGGGCGGTTTACTAAAACGGCCGAAATAAAACTTAAAATGCATGTGGCTTCCGGGGGTTACCTAAGGGGATGATCGGTGGTGGCGAACTGAACGCGGTCACTGGACGTGGTGGCTCCGGTGTCAAGCTCCGGCGAACCTCTCTCTACAAAATGATCACACTTCTCCCTTAGCTCACTCTCTCTCAAACTCTTTAATCTCTTTTTTTTTTTCTTTGATGTTGCAAATGGAGGAGAAACCAAAGTAGAGAGGGCTTTTTATAGAATTACCTTGGGTAATTTCGAGTGGGCTTGGGCCTGTGCGAGTTTGAGATAGTGGGCTTGGGTTTGGGTCATTACAGACTCTTTCCATCTCTTTCTCCGTTACCAGCCATTCAAATGTGATTTTGTTCCCATCTAATTTCGACGACTTTAAAAAAAATTCCCCAGACGACGACTTCAATTATAAAATGAAAATAGGCATAGACTTCTCTTGGTATACCAATTTAGTTAGAACAATAATCTATATTATAAAAAAAAATAAGACTATAAACCACAAATGACGTACAAATAGGATTTACAACCATCAATAATAATAAGCCACATCGTTATTACAAAATTCAAAACATGCAAAAATGTCATTTTCCAACATAAAATTGAAAATTCACCCAAAATAATGTAAATCAGAAAATAAAATATTTTTAAAAGAGTGAACTTAATATAGATAATATTTTTTAAGACTAACATAAAACTAGCAAATATTATTGTTTAAAGATAAGATATTTAAAAAAGCTAAACATGATTTTAAATTTCCATATACAATAAACTAAGACAACAAAAAAATATCGTTTAAAATTAATCAAATTGATATATAATATGTTCGAAAATGGCATAAATTAAAGAATATTTGTTAAGAAAGAATAAGATTTTTTTTTTAAAAACTAACTTTAAAATAAAGTAAAAGATATAAGCCATTAAAAGTGTCAATATGAGATTTTAAAAGTATCAAAATTAAATATGTATAACATCTTCCTAAAGTTTCAGAAAGACATTCATGAATTTTGATATACAAATTTTATAAGAGAAAATTGCCAAAATGAAATAAAAATTTGGCATAGTTGTCCCATTGGTATAAAACCATTTTTGTTTATTTTTTTCTCTTTTTTAACATTTTTATTTCTAAAAATTAATGAAATAAATAGTTTTATAAGTAAAAACTATTAAAAATATAAATAATTAATAAAATACTCATATACACAAACACATATATTTTTTTGTTGGAGAACTTAATAAATAAAAAATTTAAATTTCGTTCTACTAAAAGTAGAATACGCCTGCACGGAAAATGAGTTAGTAGAAAACGAAATCCAAAATAAACAAGTTCATCTATTCTTTTTAGATTGAATAATATACTATTAATTTACATTTTAAATATGGGTTTTCTACTAATTGTAAAGAAAGCTACATTCGCGTCGAATGTAATTTCTACTTTTATGAAGTATTCTAAAATTTCAGGAATACAAAATCGAAAAACTACACGAACGTCTACAATTAGTAGAAATTGCATACGGGATTTTTGTCATGGAAGATGACAAACACCTTTATGAGAAATTTCCTGAATATACATATAAGTTACATTCAAAATGTCTATTTACAGACTTGTGAATGGATTTCTGAATTCGAGAACTTGTTTTACAAATTCAGGAAGATATCATACACATTCATGATAGTCTTCATAAACTTTTGATAAGAAAATTGTTTTCCAAACAAATTGAAATTTTGACAACAAGGAATTTTAAAAAATACTGAAAAATAAAAAATAATTGAAATTCTTTTAAAAAAGAAATATTCATTTAATGAATGTACTTAATACAAAAATTACATATTCATTTTAAAAGAGCTAAATAATTGTATAACAATTACACATTTACTGTAAAACTTTTCTAAGTGAAAGCAAAGTTATATACTATAGATATAGATTATAAAACTACTAGGAATTTTCCAGTGCAATTTGAAGATAATAATTTTAAATATAATATTATTCTATTTTAAAATGAAAATAATATTTTAGTTTACATTTGACATTATTATTTATTTATTTTCATATTTTAACATCATGCTTTGAACCACAAAAATCATAAATGTAAATATTTCAATTTTATTTTATTTTAAATTTAATAGAATGAAAATTAGATTTTTTATTATATTTTATGTAAGGATTATTTATTTTAAATATTTATCTTATCTTCTAGTTTTTAAAATGTCTATATATAAGTTAGAATTTTGTTTGTTTTGATTACAATACTTTAAATCGGTAAAAATAAAATTTTTATTAACCTCATAAATTTAGAAACTTTAAAAAGATTCCAGTGATTTAACTATCGATTGATCTTTAAGGTAATTAAAATTTTAACTTGATAATATATATATATATATTTAACTGTAATGTAAAAGTTTTCATTTATTATCATATTTCAAAAATGAAAATTATACGGAAAATTTACTTTATTATTATGATATATAAGTTAATAGTCATTAATATTTTCAAAAATATAAATATTTTGCTAGAAGTTGTACAAATTAAAATAAATTGATGTTATGTCACATTTTTCAAAATTATCTTAATTGTTGAGATCGAATGTGGGACAAACAATCAAATCATTTCGTAAATAATAGTCCATCTGTTTTATAATAAATATCATTTTAATTTTTTATTTTGTTTCAAAATAAATGTTATTTTACAGTTTCAATACAACTTTCTATATTAAATTTATTTTTTACCCTTTTAAATAACCAATATTTTTTTATTTAAATCATTTTGTTTAGTTAATTATACATTAAACAGAAATATATTAGTGTATTATACAGTTTTTAATCTCCATAAAAAATATCAAAATGATACTTTTGTAATTAAACAGTGGGAGTAATGTTTAAGCCTTTAAGGGATTGTAAAACAAATTTCAATTATTAATACGTGTGATAGTAATAATATTAAATTTTATATAAAACAAACAAGTGAGACAAAGACGAGAAGATTTATCAACTCCCATACAAAATAAGTAATCAAATAATAACAAACAATTTCTTTTTTTGACAAACTTATCAAAAAAGCAACAAATCATTGCATTATTTCAATCTCCCTCCCGACTACAAAAGTTCTACCCAATAAAGTTCATCCAACTATTTTATACATTTCACCCCTTACTGATACGTGGAACCGATCCTCACAAAATAGGTTTGTCCATCAGCTCGTTGTCAGCTGCGATCCTCCCCGAGCCACGGCCGGTTATCCTTCCGAACGATCCAATACTTGAAAGACCCATGAAACTGCTGCTTTCTTCGCCGTGGTTAATCGATTTTCTATGCTTTCTGAGTTTTGAACAGTTTACCTCACCTGCCTCACGATCAACAACTTCATTCTGGCTCTTGCTCTTGCTCTTGTCGTTGTTGTTGTTCTGGGCGACGACTAACCGTACGATGACACTTCTACAGAACGGGCACACCGGTGGTGTCACGGTTGAGGTCGTTGGGTTAGGTTTGTTGTGACAGCACAGTGCAAGTGTGCATTGCGCGCACATTTGGTGACCACAGTCTTTGACTTCAATCGTGCATGCTTGCTCAAAGCAAATGCAACAGAGTTCCGAGTCACTCATCTGTAACAAAGTTTTATACCCATAAGTATAACATTTACATATTATAAAACAGACAATTGAAGAAGTAAGCGGGTGTGATAGTACCTCAGACATGTTATCATCTGAGGCGGTGTCAGAGAAAGATGGTGATGGTAAGGAGTAAGCAGTTCCTTTGAGAATGGTTTCCTCTCTTTCTCTGTTAGCATCCATTAGAGCCTGTTCTAAGAGCAATTTTGCCGCTTCATTAAGCTCGCTGATGAATTTTAACGGAGATGGCCAGACCAGTGGCTCTGCAGAAGACGGGTTAAGCAACGCTCCACATGCTCCATGCTTGTGTTTCATGGCAACAACATAAGGTATCCGCCTGAAAAATGATGCCAAGCTCCATGTTAGCCCTCAACAAGTTAATAATCATAACACAAGATTTATAACAATACTTAGGAAAGTGGCAAATACCCAGAAGCGTCTCTTTGAAGACGGTCAGCACCCCAAGCAAGCAATTTTCGGACACAATCGATAGACCCGCTTCTTGCTGCCAAATGAAGAGGCGTGCTTCCTGGAGACCTGTTTCAACAAAGCTTGGAGGGTTTAGTGACATTAGTCCCAAAAGAGTGAACAAATGTTGGATCTTAGTTACCCGTATAAGCTAGTAGAAGCACAAACAAGAGAACCACTATCCAAGAGAACATTAACACATTCAGGGCGTCTTTGCCTGGCAGCTAGATGCAACGGTGTTGCTCCTTTGTCATCTCTAATATTCACAAATCTCGCATATCCCCTGAAAAGTATAATCTTTGATCTAAAAAAAATGCATACTGATGGAAAAAAAAAAACTAATCAAGTAAAAGAGACACACCAATGAACAGCGACGGGACTTGATTGAGCAGCAGAGAGAATGGCTTGAACACAATCAGCGTGTCCATAGTAAGCTGCGTAGTGCAAACATGTTCTTCTATTGACATAATCGAACATCAAAACCTGCAGAGAGAGAGAGATCTCAACCACAGATTTCAACAAAGTAGAGAAAGATTAAAAGCAAAACGTGTTCTGAGCTTTACTTACATTAGCTCCAACTTCAGTGAGCTTCTTGACGCAAGAGATCCTCCCATACATAGCAGCCAACATCAACGGAGTCTACAAGAATCGCCCAATCACATCAACAAAAATCAAATGCGAATAAATCAATCACATGTTAATTTTCAAAACCTGCTTGTGACGATTCAACACATCTGGATTCTTAAACCGTTCCAAAAGCAAGGTCAAAATCTGCAATACAAAAAAACATCAGATTCCGGCGATACTCCGGCGATATTCCGGCGAGATCTCGGAGAAAACTAACCTCGATATGGCCACTAGCAGCAGCGACGTGGAGAACGGAGTGGCGATCGTAAGGAGTGGTCTGATGCAACAGACTCGGATCCGCCGTCATCACTCGACGCATAGTAACGACGTCGCCGTACTGCACGGAGGCGAATATAATACCGTGCTCCGGTCTCGTTCCACAGCTCATGCTCTGCCCCATCTCACCACAGTTACAGTAGACACGAGATGATGTGGAGGATATAAATCACGACACCGTCTGCCACCGGTGAAGCGTGAGAATAAAGCACCACGGTGAGGCAGAACGGTGGTTGGGTGGGGGCTTGTTGGGATTGCTGCAATGGAGAAGAAGAGGGAAGTTTCCCATTTATGTACAAGTTGATAGGCATATTGAGATATTAGTTTTTTAATCTTTTTCGTTTTTGGAAAGTGATTTTTTTTTTTTGAGAAAAAAAGGAGCGACGGAGACGACGACTCTATTGGTGTTGGAGGAGTTGAGGTTTGCCCAACGGGCAGCATTTTTCTATTTGCCCCTGTCAGTTTGATTACAGTTACTCGGGTAGCTTGTCAGATATTTTCTATCTTCTCGTTTTTCTTTAATCAAATATGTTTGAATGGTTTTCCGTTCAAATCACAAATTATTGGTTATTAAGAAAATTAGAAATGTTAATACACATGATGTACAAATAAATCGAATCCAAAAATCAGAACCCGATTAAGGATTTTACCAGAATGAATCTGAACCCAAATAATCTAAAAAATAGCTTGTACTAAACTCGATCTCAATCTTTAAAAGTTATTCAAAATGAAATAAAATGTTATTGAGTAAATATGATAATGATCTATTATGTTGTCAAAAAAGATAATTATCTATCACATAAATAATTAACTCAAATACTTATTCTAATATATTTTTGGTATTTGATCAACATTCATGTTTTATGATTTTACAATTGCATTTAAATTTCAATTACGGATAAGCTTTCTTCCGAAGTTTAAACAATTTAGTTTTTCATAAAAAAACTTATATATGGTTTCTTACATTTATTTTTTATGAAGGTTTCTTATATTTATAGATCTACTAATTGTTAATTTTAATTTATTTATATTTTATTATGTATGATTTTCATTCGTACAAAATTTTGGGTTGTTACTAGTTATGATATGTTTGATGTTGTTACGTATGGTTCAAGGATGAACATTGTATAATTGATATATGATCCTTCAATAGTTATTATGAAGGACAACAATATGATTTAAGAAAGCAAAATATAGATAATATTTTGAAAAAGTATAAATATAATAAGTTTAATCAAATACAATTTAATATTTCTAGAACTGATAATCCGATTAATATTTGAAACTGAAACTATTTCGGATTCAGATAGATGTTAAACATATAACTAAATCCAAATCGAACTCGGCTAAACTCAAACTAAATCTAGTCCAACTTTATATAATATTAAAGTGGAGGTAAAATTTGTAAACCAGAAATTTGAAACTCGAATGAAGAAAACTGATTTGGACTCCGATTTCCCAGCCATACACTGAAAATCATATTTCTACGGATTTTTATTTTTAGCTATTTTTAAGATTATTTTTATAAATAGCACATACACGTCTATATAGTTAGTTGATTCGGCACATAATTATTTCGAACAAAAGCATTGAAATGGGTGGTCAGCATGATACTAAAAGCCAACAGGCACCCCCCACTTGAATGTTTCTTTCTCGTCGGAGTCCAAGTGGCTTTTGATGACTTTCGCTTCCCGATGTAGACTTGACCACGCTCCTATATCAAATGCTTGTTTCACTTTTTTTTCGTTTTTTTTTGGGCTCAACTACTACTTTCATAAACCAACTGAGTTCATGTTTACAATAGGCATATCAGCCTCACTAACAGAAATTAACCAAGATGGTAAGATTGAGTACAACTTAGGAACATGATTCACTAAAGAAAAAGCTTTCTTTGCTATTCTATCTGCTGCCTTATTTCCCTCTCTAGGGTAGTATAGACCACTCTAAAATCGGGATTGGTGGAGAGATGATTCTGAATTTCTTGCAAGAACGGTTTTAGTTTTGGCCAGATACACTCTTTATCCACAGCCATTCTTGCAAGTACTTGACAATCAGTTTCAAAAATCACCTGCTTGTATCCAAAACCACCTAGAATTTGCATTGCCCATTTCATGCTTTCTGCCTCAGTTTCTATAGGTGATCCTGGCTTTTGAATTTGCTTTACTCCTGCCCAAATCATTTTCCTTCATCATTTCTAGCAATCCAATCTGCACCGCTTTCTTGATGATCTTTCCTCCATGCTCCATCTGTGTTGCATTTGATCCATTGGGGAGGTGGAGGTCTCCACTTCTTTCGGGTGTGGCTCGGTGGGGTTGTTCGTGCTCGCTCATTGTTCTCCTCTTTCCTACTTTGCATTCCTTCATGTCTTCTGTAGCTTTTTCAATGGTGCCTGATGCAGGATAATCGATTCCTTTGAACAAGAAGTCATTTCTATTTTTCCAGATTCTCCACAGCAACCAAGGCACCAAATCATCATGAATCTTAAGGTCTGACCTGTGGTGTTTGATGTTCAGGACTCAGTATATATTAGCATAGAGGGAGTCTGACATCACACCATTAGGAGGAGCCTGTATTGGTGACAAAGCCCAGATCAAACGTGCGTATGGACATGTGAATAGGATGTGGTTGACTGATTCACTGTCCATATCACACCTCCCGCAGCTGCCGTCCTTAACTATATGTCGATGACACATGTTTGCAGTGGTTGGAAGGGTGTTGCTGAGACATTTCCATAAGAAATGTCTGATTTTTGGACTGATCTGCAACTTCCAAATTTGCTGATAGAGCACATCGAAGCTCGGTTGATTCACCGTTGCAGTCGTTTGATCTGTATTGATGATGTTTATGTGGACCCAGAAGCCAGACTTGACAGTGTAGAAGCCTGTGTGTGTGTAGTCCCATGCGTATGTATCGATACCCGCATCTCCTTGGGGATGAATTGCTAAGATTTTTCTAGAGATGTCAGGTGGAAAAATGTTTTCCACTACTTCTCTGTTCCACTCCTTCCCGGGTATCGTCATCAGCTCACTGACTTTCATATCAGGTCGCAACAGATGTCTAAGACTGGATGGAATTAACCTGGTTGAAGCGGCTTTTGAGGCTGGGGTGCTTCCAATCCATTGGTCTTCCCACACCTTTGTGGATTTGCCATTTTCGAGTACTACTCTTGCTCCTTGTTTAATAAGTTTTTGGGCCCGCAAGCAAGCTCCTCTATGCATATGAAGGTCTAGAGCCAAGAGTAGCATCAAGTGGACTACATGATCTGAAGTACCGACTTTTATAAAGTCTGCCTAGGAGGGAATCTGGACATGTGATGATCCTCCACAACTGCTTGCCTAGGAGAGCTACGTTAAAACATTTGAGGTCTCTGAAGCCTAGTCCTCCTTCGCACTTCGGTTTAGTGAGTTCACTCCAGCTCTTCCAATGCATTCCTCTTGAGTCTTTATTATTTTTCCACCAGAAGTTTGAGAGAAGTGATACCACTTTCTTACATATGGTTTTTGGTAGGAGGAAACAGTTCATCGTGTATGTGGGAAGCGCCAGAGCTACCGCCTTAAGAAGAACTTCTTTTCCTCCTGCTGATAAAAACTTGTTCTGCCATCCATCTATTTTGTGCTATATTATCTCCTTAAGGAAGCTCATGACCGATACTTTTGAACCTCCAAAAGACTCTGGTAGTCCTAAGTACATTCCATCACCACTCGTTTGATCGATTCCGAGCTTGTCTTTGATGCCTGCTCTTCTCTCCTCTGGGATGTTTTTCCCAAAGTAGATGCTTGATTTTTGGTAGTTAATCCTTTGACCGGAGGCTAGACTGTATTCTTGTAGGATTGAGAGGATGATGTTTAGTTCTGCGTCAGTGCTCTTACAGTAGAACATGCTGTCGTCTGCATAGAGGAGATGAGAAATTGGGGGAGCACCTCTAGCTATCTCTAGTCCCGTGATCTCTCCCCTTTGCTCTGCTTGCATTAGTCTCTATACGAGCATTTCCGTACAAATCACAAACAGATATGGTGAGAGTGGGTCTCCCTGTCTAATGCCTCTTGTTGGGTGAATCTCTCCATACGGGTTCCCATTAATCAGGACCTGAAAGCTCACAGATGTAACACACTCCATTATAAGCTTGCACCATTCTTCAGAGAAGCCTAGAGTCCTCATTGCTTTCTCTAAGAAAGACCATTCAACTCTGTCGAAAGCCTTTGAGAGGTATGTATTTATTGCTATATGTTCTCTGGAGCATCTGTTGTTTGAATTCAGAGCATGGAGGAGTTCGTGAGCAATCAGGATGTTGTCTGAGATTAGCCTATCTTCAACGAAAGCTGCTTGTGTTTCAGTTATGATGTTTGGCAAGATTTTCTTCAAACGGTTGCTTAATAACTTTGAAACAATCTTGTAAACAACATTACATAAGCTTATTGGTCTGAACTGATCAAGTTGCTTTGCTCCCAGCTTCTTTGGGACCAGACAGATGTTGGTCTTGTTAATCCCCTCTTCCAGTTTTCCAGTGTTGAAGAAACATGTGATCATTGTTGTAATTTCGGAGCTCATTGTTTCCCAGAATTGCTGGAAGAAGTGACCGTTCATCCCATCTGGTCCAGGACATTTATTTGGGTTGATATCGAAGACCGCTGCTCTGATCTCTTCGGTAGTTGGCAACATCATGAGATTGGCGTTCTGATCATCTGTCACTATTGAAGGGATCTCACTCCAGTTAGCTAGCGTAAACCCAATATCCTCTGAGGCATAGAGACTCCTGAAATGGTTCTCTGCTAGTCTACCAAGATCTTCTTCTGCATACCATTATTTGCCCTCTTTATCAATCAAGCTCAGGATTCGGTTTTGAGCTCTTCTATTCTTGGTGACCGCGTGGAAGAACTTGGTGTTTTGGTCTCCTGATCGTAACCAAACTAGTCGACTTTTTTGCTGCCAGAAAATTTCTTCATTTTGATACTCTTCGTTCAGCTCTGCTCTAAGGTCTTGAAGCTCCACTTTGTCTATGAATTTCTTCCTTGTTGCTGTGTCGATCTTGTGGTGGAGTTCTTGAATTCTAAGAGCAGAGTTTGGCTTCGCAAATCTTTTCCAAGTCGATATTGACTTCCTGCAGGTTGCTATTTTGCTCATTAGACTGCTCTGACCTTGCGAGGAGTCCTGCCAGGATCTTTTGACTACCTCTGAGAAGCCCTCTCTGTCCAACCACCTCTTGTCATATTTGAAACCAGCTCTTCTTTTCCAGATTTGATCCATGAGAGTGGTTAGTACTGGACTGTGATCTGAGCAGACCCTCTTGAGGTATGTTGCTCCAGCTTGTGGAAACAGATCTATCCATTCCTGATTGGCCACCGTTCGATCAAGTCTGCACTGTACTGTTTCCTCATTACGTGTTCCTGCCCATGAGAATTGATATCCAGTATGCTTGATGGTGTTCATGCCGCAAGCTGATAGCATTTGAATGAATTCTTTCCCATCTGCTGGTTCTCTCTCTGCTCCTCCGAGTTTCTCTGATGGGTCTATTATCTCATTGAAGTCCCCAGTCATTGCCCAAGGGCCTTTCCTGGTGACTCCAATTCTGGAGAGCCTCTCCCAGACTTCACTAACCTCATGTTCTAATACTTCAACCACGGTAGGCTTTTCTCCAAATTCTAATTTTCTTTGTCTTGCAAATATGAATCTTTCAAGCTAATTCTTTTAACTTCACATTTACTTTTTATCCGGTACATTTTTAAAAACCCACTAATTACAATTTTATAATAATATTATTTTTTAAAAAATCATAATAATCTAGTTTTTAAAAGATGTTTACAATTTCATACAATTTTATATATATATATATATATATATATATATATATATATATATATATACACTCCCATTTCTTAAAAGTGTAATTTTGTAAATTTTCACATATATTAAGAAAACGATTAAAATATATTTATGTTCTTGTTAATTGCAACTATCTGACCGATTTTATTTGAGATAAATAAAATTATTTATAAGATCAATGCAATTTACAATGAATATTAAACTAAAAGTAAATATAATTTTCATTGAAATTTTAAAATGACACTCTTTATCTAACAAAAATATATATATATATATATATTAAAATAACAATCTTTAAGAAGCAGAAGAAGTATGAAACTAAATGTCATATTGCAGGTTAGCTGTAATTTGATGGTTTGATTTACATTTTCTGTAAAATTGCAAAATAAAACAAATTGAAAGTTTTATTTGCAGAAGATCCTATATACTTTATGTATATTAGTTACTTTTATCATACATATAGAATATATTAAATATTATGTAAAAATAATTAGTTATTATACTTTAACGATGCTTTACGTTTTAGATGACTGTTTTGAAATATTTATGTCTTCTATTGTTAATTTGTTGGTGCATTGTCAATTTTAGTGTAATTTTCATCTTTTCTATTATTTTTGATGTGATTTTTATAATATTTTTTTAGGAATTTATGAAATTTAAACAAACATAAAATTTTCATAATTTACGTTATTCTCGTTGAAAGATATTTATAAAAATATCTTCTATTGTTAATTTGTTGGTGCATTGTCAATTTTAGTGTAATTTTCATCTTTTCTATTATTTTTGATGTGATTTTTATAATATTTTTTTAGGAATTTATGAAATTTAAACAAACATAAAATTTTCATAATTTACGTTATTCTCGTTGAAAGATATTAATAAGAGTACACAAGTTGAAGTTAAAGTTAATGTGCTTTGACAAAATTATTATTATTCTTCAGATATAACATTTATTTATAGAATTTTAATATTTAAGTGGAAAGTTTCCAAAAAATGGGATTACATATCATAATTTCTAATAAAAATAGATCATCATTATCAAATTACATAGATTGTTTATCACATATTTCTAATAATTCTGTTTTTCTGATTTTTTAATGGATAGAACGGTTAAATAGATTGTATGAGATATAAAATAGAATATCTATCTATACTATTAAAATAGAAGTCACAACTTTTTTCATGTGTGATTTTTAAGTTGGACCATCAATTAGAAAATTTATTAAATATATTTTGTTATTAGGCTAATATTATCATAACAACAAATATATTTCCAAACCAAAAGATATTATGTAACAACCTTCCAAATTTAATTGATACATTTATATTTCATATAATTGTACATATATCATAGCTAAGTTTACGATTTTTATTAAAGATAAAAAAGTCAAGAATTTAATTTCACGAAAAATATATATTATTTTATATTTCTATTCCATGGCATACATATTGGTCGAATAGATGAGGTGATTATTAAACCAAGCCTACTATCTAATTTAATGGATTTTGGTTTAGATTTTACTGTAGATTATTCCAGCAAACCAATAAAAATTAAATTTTAAATTAAAATCAGGACATATGTTTAAAGGATACATTCATGACATATAAACATGTTCAGTTGGTTCATACATAAATCAATGTTCAGTTGGTTGAATCCATACATAGTTGGTCTATTTCACTAGATTACATTCACCTCAAATATTATTTAGATTACATTAGATACATAATATCATTTAATACAAACAAAATTAAATCCAGTTATATAATTATATTAAAAAAATTGTACTATCTCAATATTGTAACAAAAAACTACAAAGATTCAAATGTAATCAATTCTTTTAAATTTGAACAAGTATTATCTAATATACACAAACATATGGGGGCAATTGGTTGGGTTGTAGGAAGTGGCTTTAGCTTTAATTTTTGTCTACAACCCTAAATATCACCAATCATGCTTTATATTAACTTTTACAGCTACAACCAAAAAATAAAGTTAAAGCAAAAAAAATAAAAAAAATGATTTTAAAAGTCTTATTTTCTAAAGTTCCATCTTTTTAGCTGTAGCAAATTTTAAAGCTACATCCTATAAAACTAAATCAAAATAATCTACAGACTAAAGTCTAAAGTAATTTTTTTACAGTTACAGCTCAATCAATCACCCACATAATAAATGATTAAATTTATAAATAGATACAATAAAATTTTATATTAAATAATAATGAGCAAATGACAAGTAACTTATGTAAAAGAGGAAATTTCAATTCTATAAAACTATAAAAAGTTTGTCAACTAAATATAAATATAAACATGGAAACAAACTCCCGCACAACGATCTACTTTATACTATTAAAATAGAAAGTCATTTTAAAGTGATTTTTTTGTTTCAACAATAGTTACAAGATTCTGCCACTGAAATATTTTAAAGCTATGATTTTAATTAAATTATTTAAGCATAATTTACTTATTTCACCAAAATCTTCTCTTCCAACAAACTAATCTATTAAATAACTAAAGCCTATGTTGACAAAAAAAAAACTAAAGCCTATTGTAACCTAACTAATCTATATTATTTCTCAAACTAAAAAAATCTAAGTATTATTTCTATTAACGTAACCAATCGTAAACCATATATATTTTTCTTGAGAAGAAATGTTTTTTTCTTCAAAAACAATATATGGTGTTGTGTAGGTTTTAGCGGGAGTTAGAAGACTTTCAGAAAGTCTTCTAGATGACTTCCTTGTAAGTCGTATAGTCCCTAAACATAATTTTTAAACTAATTTAACTAACTAAAAATTTTATAAAATCAAATTAAATTTAAAAAGTGTTTACTATACACATAAATAAACATATAGATAAAAAAAATTCAAAAAACATTTAAGCTTTACAAAATCTAATCCTAAAAATACATACAATACTACAACATATGTTTGTCAAACCCTAAACCAAAGAATATCATAATTCACTACTTTCACTCATCTATGTTGAAAACAATTCAATTTTTTATATATTAATTTATATCACTTAAAACTGTTTATAATTACATGATTTTAATTTTTCACTTATAAAAATATTTTTTACAAAATTTTTAAATTATTTTTAAGATCAATCATACCAGACGACTTCTATATCGTCTGGACTTACTGTATCTCAGAATATTCAGAAGATGTTCCGGAGCTATGTTCGTAAAAATGAGTTTTGGTTTTTTGTTTAGTCACAAGAGACTGGTTGTAATTTCATAAGGTTTTTAGGTTAGTTTTGCATTTGATTCAAGTTTGGGTATACTTTTGTATTTAAACTCAAGTTTTGAGTCATATTTGGCAAATCCTCATTTTCTAAACGTATACAACTAATCCAGTTCGTTGAGTAGCAGAGCGATACTTGTCTTGTTACTTAGCATAAGCAAGAGAGTATCAGAGAATCATATCACTTAGATTTTATAACTTGTACGGCTTAATAACATATGACATATCATAAGTGTTAAAATAAGTGACATAAGATTCCGAAAGATTCTTCTATCTATCTTATTAAAACAGAAACATTCTGTTGGACCTAACATTTATTTTGTAAGTTTTTAAATTAAATACACATTTATACTTTATAGTTAAACCTACATTAAATCACTAATGTTTCTTTCTTTATACTACTGTCCATGTTTCCAAACAATATACTTATTTCTTTATACTACTATCAATGTTTCCAAACAATATATTTTTTATACTACTATTAATATTTCCAAACAATAAAATAATTAATCTTATTTATTTATATCTATCATTTTCTCTTTAAAATTTTGTAGAAATGTCATAATTTCATAAATTGCAAAATAATGAACTTTAAAATTTAGATTATAAGATTACAAATTATGAAACTATTACAATTTAAATTCAATTAGATTACATATCGGTCATCCATCAGTTCAATCGGTTAGTCTCGGATTTTACTGATTTTTTTTTAATATGAATATTTTAGAAACCTAAATTGAATTGTCAGATCTCCGGATTAACCTGTATAATCACAATCGGGTTGAATTTAAAAAAAACTGATTTAAATGCAAAAATATTTTAAATACACACTCTTTAAAAATTACCAAAATATTTGTTAAGTTATTAGTGAATTTTTTTATCGTAAAATATTCCGCGCTTCCAAAGCGCGGGTCAAAATCTAGTATATTTTAAATTAGGAATCCATTTGATAATAGGAGTATCATCAATGTACGTAGGCCAGGGATCTAAATGAAAAAAAAAATTTGGAATCTGCCAGATATAACTTTTCAAATATCCAAATACTTTATTTTAAAATGTCGGAATTGAACACTTATGGAGTTTCAAAAAAAAAAAGAGTTTCAAAAAGAAAAAAAAAAAAAGAACACTTATGATGAATTTTCAAACGAGGCTTCCCGAAAATGCAATTCTAAAAAATATATATATAGTCTCCACCTAAGATGAATAAATGGTGGTCAGAAAGAAATACGCGGTTGTGCTTGTCCAATAAAAAGAGTGATTAAGATGTGCTTAAGAATTTAAGATAGTTAATTAGATTTTTAATTGATAAGTAGCTTTCATGGGTTTTGCGTAACGCAATTAGGTGGCTGAAAATGGTCTTTAGGTAGCTTACTTTTCTGACTACTAATTAGGTTACGTAATTTTGATCTATTTACTAACCCTTAGTTTGTGGAAGCACCGTGACCTAGTGATCAAGGTTTAAAGGCTTCTACACCCAAGTCTTGGGTTCAAATCCCAGGCGACGCAATTTCTACACCAGGAGGTCTGGGTTTTAATTCCCGGAGAAGGCGAATTATGCAAGTCTTACAAGAGATCTTCAGTATGGCACAAGGAATACCGTCATGAATGGATCTCATAGGACGGCTCAGGATGATGCAGTCAGACATGAATTCTAATAAAGCAGGATTTTTATCAACTTTTATCCAGAAAACTAGGTGTTTTCCTGCACCATATGCAGTGATAAATTTTTTAAAAATTAAATTTTATTTAAAATGCAATTTATTAATATTATATATTATTATTTAGACCAATAATTAATATAAATATCATTTAGTTAAGCATAAAATTAAGAGAAAATAATTTGTTTATTTTATATATTAAGAATATATATGTATATATTTAAAATTAGAATCCTAGATAAAAACATTTATCTATTTCTTTTGGTTAAATGTATTAAATCAACTTGTACAAAAATTACTAAAAATCATATAAAAAATTGTATAGTTATCAAAAATTAAAACTAAACAACATTTATAAAATTTGTAGATATCTAAAAGAAACTAATGATATTACAGTTAAAATTTTTATATTTTTTAAAATGCTGAAAATTTTAAAACCTTAGATAATAAAAATATGAAAGTAAAATTAAATAATATTTCAAAATTCAAATAAAAATTGTATAACTATAAAAGTAAAATTAAATAATATTTCGAATTTCAAAATGTCATATTTGAATATATTTATTTTATTGATGATTTATGAGTTATTAACATATTCTAAAAAGTTTACCAAAAATATAAATTAACATTAAATGTAATATATGAATTATTGCATATTCTAAAATGTTTTCTAAAATATATATCAGCATTAAATGTAATTGTCTATGTCATGTTTAATCATATGACATATCATCAATCTTAATAGTCATGTCATATTTTTTTTTGTAAAATGATTACAGAGATGACACATGGTGCAGTGATAGATTTTTTAAAAGTTAAATTATATTTAAAAATACAATTTATTAGTATCATATATTTTATTATTTTTGACCAATAATTAATATAAATATCATTTAATTAAGAATAAAATTAAGAGGAAATATTATTTTTTATTTTAAATTATATTTAAGAATATATATATGCATATAATTAAAATTAGAATCTTAGATAAATTTTTATCTATTTATTTTGGTTAAATGTAATAAATCAACTTGTAAAAAATTACTAAAAATCATATAAATATTGTATAGTTATCAAAAATTAAAGGTAAACAATATTTATAAAATTTGTAGATATCTAAAAGAAAGTAATGATATTACGATTAAAATTTTATAATTTTCTTAAAAATGCAGAAAATTTTGAAAACTTTAGATAATAAAAATTGTATAATTATAAAAGTAAAATTAAATAATATTCGAAATTCAAAATATCATATTTAAATATATTTATTTTATTGATGATTTATGAGTTATTACTATATTCTAAAAAGTTTACAAAAAATATAAATCAACATTAAATGTAATATATGGTTATTGCCATATTCTAAAAAAGTTTTCCAAAAATATATATCAGTATTAAATATAATTTTCCATGTCATATTTAATCATATGACATGTCATCAATCTTAATAGCCATGTCACATTTATTTGTAAAAACGATTGTAGAGAAGACATGTGGCGAATCACTTCGCAAATAATGTCTAGAGGACGAGGAATAAGTAAAAAGATCATAACCTAAGTCCGAACGAAAACAGATATAGTTTTTTTTTTGCCAAAAAAGGGTTAAATCCGAATCTATTAAAGACACAGACCTAACTCCCGGATGGATGTACAGCCCATGGATAGATCATCTCATAGGTATTCAAATAAGTCCATATCCGTGTGGTCGGTGGGGTTTGAACACGGGTTCGCTGTAAATTTGGTTACGGCGAACCCGGGTTATCGTTTGGCAATCTAAAATTTATTTGGTTATCGTTTTTATTAGATGTTTGGTTTAAAATTATGAATTCAAATAGTTTTTGGGGTTTTAATTTTTTGTGATTTACTTTATTTTTGTTGATAGGAAACAAAAATAAAAATTTGGTGAAGTTTGGAGTAAATGGATTTTGAGATTTTGGTATTAATGTGATATACTTCCTTCAGTATTTTTTCGGATCGGATTTGGTTTAGTTTCGACTAGGTTTACATCGGTTTGGATATTATATATATATATATATAATTTGGTGGGCTGTTTTAGATTAATACTACCTAAGTTTACTCGAAATATCTTAACAAAAAACATTAACTTCTTTTCGTTAAAATATTTTTTTTCACCGGATGATTGTGGTCGAGTGGTAAGGAGACGAGGACTGGGACACTAACATGTTTCAGCTTCGATCCACCTGCTGCGCGAAAATAAGTCACAATTATCATGGTCATTTTACACGGATTAGTCTGGGCCTCTCAATAGGCATGGAATACCCCAAAGTTAAATAAAAAAATTAACAAAAAAGAAAGTTTATTCGAAATACTATAGTTACATAAATAACTATAAATCATAATCTCCAGTTTTTTCAATAATGGGCTCCGGAAAAATCCTAAATGCGTGTATTCTCATTTTATGCATTTAAGTAGTGTCGGTCGATGGTGGAGTGCGTGAGCAGGTCGACGTCGATCGACATTTCAGAACCGACCACGATTGACAGACACATCTACTCATCGATCAATATTCATTCTGGTCTGTTATATCGTTCTTACTTAAAAACTTAATACTTATGATTTATTTACTCACCGTAACTCCGACTAGATCTACACTGGGGATAGTGTAATTTAAGTCTGGGGAGAGGTCTACTGACATCTAGTTTATTCATCATTTTTATTAAAATGTTTTCAAAAATATTTTTATTGAGTCAAGAAGGGGACAAGATATTAAAGTCGATCAACCTGTCAACTACGTTCACACTTGCTGAGATTGTTTGAAGGAACCAAAGCTGACTTCCAACTTAATTTTACTAAATTGTTTGTCTTGTGGCTGGGTATACAATGGACATGAATCCTCCTACAAGTTTGGAAGGTAAAAGTCTGTATGTTTATGGTTCACTTCTCTCTCTCTCTCTCTCTCTCTCTCTCTCCTCTCTCTCTCTCTCTCTCTCTCTCTCTCTCTCTCTCTCTCTCTCTCTCTCTCTCTCTCTCTCTCTCTCTCTCTCTCTCTCTCTGGTATCTTAAGATATAAAAGATTGAAATGATTTCTTGGATGAGGCAGAGGGATAGGTAAATTACCTTTGACCCAATTATTCTAAATCTGAACAAAATGATCACACACTGTGGAAATAGGGGTAGGAGTGTCTCCTATGACCTCATTATTCGCTACACATTGTCAAAAAATAGAGCTACAAAAGTAGACAAGTCAACAAGATGAACAAGTTGTCTACATTAACATCAACATTCAATGGAATTGAAACTAATAAAGATTCAGAGAAGAGAGAAAAGAGGGAAGAAAGGGATCAGAGAAGACTACATGTGTGTTCAGAAACTCGTTTGAGTAAGAATCCAATTTTCTGTTGATGGGAACTCTCAAGGTAAAGCTTGCACTTTTATTTATATAAGAAATGAGGTTAATAGAAGGGATTGTCAGACAGGGTTTGCTAAGTTGCTGGCTAGATGAATTTGGTTTCTATACTAGGATATGGTATAATGTGCTTTTGTGGTTATGACGTATTTAATAAAGTGATTATGAGTTTTAAACTTTGTGAGTCCCTGCTGTTTTCAAACCTCTTTCTGAGAGATACCGATTGTTTTGCTTGAGGACAAGCAAAATGGTAAGTCTGAGGGAGTTGATATACCATAGAATTTACCTGATTTTAACAATGGTATATACGTGTTTTAAGATACAATTGTTATGTTTTAGAGTCTATTTAATATGTTTACAGATTCAAGAGTCATTTGGAGTCAAATGGAGATTTTGGAGCATTTCAGAGTATTTTAGAAATTTCACCCGAGCTGACCATCGACCAACACATATGGGTCGACAAGGAGAGATTATAATTGATCGATGCACATCCAGTGCTATCGATCTATAGCGAGCGCGCAGAAACCCACTTTGGTCACAGTCGACTTGAAGTCCAAGACTTCACTTTTTACAAGAATGCCTCTGACGAGTTTGCCATTGTATTGGGCGAAAGAAACAGCTTGGCCTTTCACCTGAATAGATTCTCTGAGTTAGGATTGCTAGAAACATGCGGAAGTTGATCTAGGAAGACTAGTTGACATTATTCAACATGATCTTAAAGCTTCTCTAGAAGCGTATTGATCGATAGTCATATCGACTAATCGACACGACGAAGGTGTATCGATTGATATTCCAATAAAATAATCGATCGACAGTTTCTTCAGACCAACAAGGGGAAGCTAAGGTTTGAAGATCTACACAATAGATAGTCTGAAAATACGGAAGTTGATCGACTGTTGCTTTTGTTGAGTTCTCATATATATTGCATGCATGCTTAGTATCTATGAAGCATTAGTATATGATATTCCTTATGTATATATTCATAAGTATAAGAAATATTAAATACATATATACATTAGATATGTGCAAATACACAATTATACTAATGTATATATACATTAGAGATGGCAAATAGGTAATCATGTTATGTCTTACCCCACCGTGGACTGCTTTTTGTTTGGGTTTTTGTAGGTCGGACCTACGCAGGCTGCTGTCCCTAGAAGGTGTGACCAGTTCCGACCCGCTTATTTTATGGATCTTAGCGGGCGGGACAAAGGTATTCTTTATACAACTAAATTACAGCACATATGAGATCGAAAAGCATATATACATGAATAAAAATCTCAAAAGAACTCATTACACAAGCACCCACAAAAAAGTTCTCAAAAGCAGTCATAATACAACCAAATTACATCAAAAAAGTGTGTGATTGGTTTATCCTGAAGAACTTTAGAAACACCATGTCCAATGACAATTAAAACCAAGACTAAGCAAGGCACATTCACATCAGAACAATGACAATTAGAAAACAATCAACCAAAGACCAAGACTAAGCTAACCACAATCACATCATTACAACCAAGATTAAATTAAGAACAATCACATCAGAACAATGACTTAGTATCAGCATTGGCCCAATTTTGGGCGAGACAAGGCCGTGAGGCCTGCTTAATGATGGGTCAGGATAATGCTGTCCAAACCCCACCCCTCCTGCAACAAATCTTTATATATGGATCAAGCCTGCAGTCCAGGTCCTCATTTGCCATCACGAACATACATATATATAAATTAGAATTTTAAATTTTAGTTTACTAATATGCATTCCATTACAGAGTCCAGAAGCTTTGAGCTCAGAAACCGTTGCATATAGTATTGCATCTCGTGATATCTCAGTTTCAAACTAATGTTATTAAACTTTGGAAAACAAAAATTCATCTTTTACATTCGTTAGACGGTTATATTGCGAAAAGTTAATCAAGAATTTTAATAAATTGGTTAGACCAAGATGTCATGTAGATTTGATTGAGGCGTGTTAAGTTATAAGAATTTTAAAGATAGGCCTAACAGGCTTAAACTATAATAAGCATCAATATATTCCATGTTGGTTACGTACTTACATGGCCACATTTACTCTCGATCACCAGTTTCAATACTTGTTTTTGTTCCATTTTTATTTAAATAAAAAACATAAATTTACCTTTCATCCCCCTATCTTTCAGAAACCTCTAATGGTAAGAGTCATAGTCTCGTCTCCATACTTCGTTCTTTAGTTTGCCTCTAACTAAACCGTTATCGTCTTCTTGTTACGTTCAGTTTCTAAGAGTAATAAATCTTTTAGTAACTCTATAAATATACAGTTCGGCTTGAACAAGATTCTTCCTTCCCATATCTTAGATTTGGGTCTTCTCGTTCTGTCCCGCCCTGCTGCCGATTTAGTTTCGAGTGGGACTCGGTGGGTCGTCTGCCCCCCCCCCCCTTCAAGCTGCAGTCCAGGTCCTCATTTGCCATCACGAACATACATATATATATATATATATATATATATAAATTAGAATTTAAAATTTAGTTTACTAATATGCATTCCATTGCAGAGTCCAGAAGCTTTGGGCTCAGAAACCATTGCATATAGTATTGCATCTTGTGATATCTCAGTTTCAAACTAATGTTATTAAACTTTGGAAAACAAAAATTCATCTTTTACATTCGTTAGACGGTTATAATGCAAAAAGTTAATCAAGAATTTTAATAAATTGGTTAGACCAAGATGTCATGTAGATGTGATTGAGGCGTGTTAAGTTATAATAATTGTAAAGATAGGCCTAACAGGCTTAAACTATAATAAGCATCAATGTATTCCATGTTGGTTACATACTTACATGGCCACATTTACTCTCGATCACCAGTTTCAATCCTTGTTTTTGTTCCATTTTTACTTAAATAAAAAACATAAATTTACCTTTCATCCCCCTATCTTTCAGAAACCTCTAATGGCAAGAGTCATAGTCTCGTCTCCATACTTCGTTCTTTAGTTTGCCTCTAACTAAACCGTTATCGTCTTCTTGTTACGTTCATTTTCTAGGAGTAATAAATCTTTTAGTAACTCTATAAATGTACAGTTCGGCTTGAACAAGATTCTTCCTCTCCATATCTTAGATTTGGGTCTTCCCGTTCTGTCCCGCCCTGCTGCGGATTTAGTTTCGAGTGGGACTCGGTGGGTCTGCCCATCCCCCCCCCCCCCCCGCACAAAATGTATATGGATCAGACCTGCAGTCCAGGTCCTCATTTGCATCTCAAACATACATATATGTGTGTATATATATATATATATATATAAATTAGAATTTTAAAATTTAGTTCACTAATATACATTTCATAACGGAGTCTAGAAGCTTTGGGTAGAAAAATCGTTGCATATAATTGTATCTCGTGATATTTCAGTTTCAAACTAATGCTATTAAACTATGGGAAAAATCATCTTGTACATTCGTTGGACGGTTATATTTCAAAATGTTAATCAAGAGACTTAAAAAAATTGGTTAAACCACGATATCATAAGTTTTGATTGAGGCATATTAAGTTATTTTAAAGATAACTAGATTCTGACCCGCCCTTTAAAGGGCGGATGTATTTTTTTGTTTTAATTTAATTCTTATATTTGTGTTTTCTTTGTGATTATATTTGTATTTATCTTTGTAATCATATTGGTGTATAAATCTTAATCAAAATATATTTTATTAAATAATAGCACATTAAAAATTGATCTGGTATACGCTCGGTCAGGGCTGGGTTACCGATCGAATCTGCCAACCCGCGGGTTTCAATTTTGTTTTGGTTAAAATATACGACCCGCACAACTCGCAAACAAATAATTTGTACCAGCACCCGTCCCATTTAATTTTTTTAAATAATTATTAATTTAATTATTATAAAAATATATTTATAATAAAAAAATATTTTATAAAATTTAAAATTGATTTTTAAATTACCATATTTAAAAAAGTGTTTACTTTTATTTTTATTTTTTAATATTTTTCGGGTCCACAGATACCCGAAATCCAAAATCTACCAACCCGTACCCACCCCTAATAAAATACACTTGTGTCACAGTCATTTCACACATTAAACTTGTACTTTATTCCTAAACAAATATTACATTTAAAAAAACAAAGTATAGTTATAATTTTTAAAAATCAAATGGTAATTAAATAGATGAAATTATATGTTTTCAATTAAATTTTCATGATTTGTTTTCATATATAGTGATTTACATAATACTATTAATACACATAATAATTTGTCATCAGCATGTTTTTTGTTTGTTAAATAAATACTAAATACTCACAGTTTAAATTAGATATGGGCCATATATGTATCCCTTTAAAATATGAGATTAAGTTATGCTGATTATACATATATACATTAGATATGTGCAAATACACAATTATACTAATGTATATATACATTAGAGATGGCAAATAGGTAATATATTCATAAGTATAAGAAATATTAGTCCATGCATGATTATTCATAAGTATAAGAAATATAAAATACATATATACATTAGATATGTGCAAATACACAATTATACTAATGTATATATACATTAGAGATGGCAAATAGTCCATGCATTATAGGTGGGACTCAGTGGGTCGTCTGCCCCCCCCCCTTCAAGCTGCAGTCCAGGTCCTCATTTGCCATCACGAACATACATATATATATATATATATATAAATTAGAATTTTAAAATTTAGTTTACTAATATGCATTCCATTGCAGAGTCCAGAAGCTTTGGGCTCAGAAACCATTGCATATAGTATTGCATCTTGTGATATCTCAGTTTCAAACTAATGTTATTAAACTTTGGAAAACAAAAATTCATCTTTTACATTCGTTAGACGGTTATAATGCAAAAAGTTAATCAAGAATTTTAATAAATTGGTTAGACCAAGATGTCATGTAGATGTGATTGAGGCGTGTTAAGTTATAATAATTGTAAAGATAGGCCTAACAGGCTTAAACTATAATAAGCATCAATGTATTCCATGTTGGTTACGTACTTACATGGCCACATTTACTCTCGATCACCAGTTTCAATCCTTGTTTTTGTTCCATTTTTACTTAAATAAAAAACATAAATTTACCTTTCATCCCCTATCTTTCAGAAACTCTAATGGCAAGAGTTATAGTCTCGTCTCCATACTTCGTTCTTTAGTTTGCCTCTAACTAAACCGTTATCGTCTTCTTGTTACGTTCATTTTCTAGGAGTAATAAATCTTTTAGTAACTCTATAAATGTACAGTTCGGCTTGAACAAGATTCTTCCTCTCCATATCTTAGATTTGGGTCTTCCCGTTCTGTCCCGCCCTGCTGCGGATTTAGTTTCGAGTGGGACTCGGTGGGTCTGCCCATCCCCCCCCCCCGCACAAAATGTATATGGATCAGACCTGCAGTCCAGGTCCTCATTTGCATCTCAAACATACATATATATGTGTATATATATATATATATATATTTATATAAATTAGAATTTTAAAATTTAGTTCACTAATATACATTTCATAACGGAGTCTAGAAGCTTTGGGTAGAAAAATCGTTGCATATAATTGTATCTCGTGATATTTCAGTTTCAAACTAATGCTATTAAACTATGGGAAAAATCATCTTGTACATTCGTTGGACGGTTATATTTCAAAATGTTAATCAAGAGACTTAAAAAAATTGGTTAAACCACGATATCATATAGTTTTGATTGAGGCATATTAAGTTATTTTAAAGATAACTAGATTCTGACCCGCCCTTTAAAGGGCGGATGTATTTTTTTGTTTTAATTTAATTCTTATATTTGTGTTTTCTTTGTGATTATATTTGTATTTATCTTTGTAATCATATTGGTGTATAAATCTTAATCAAAATATATTTTATTAAATAATAGCACATTAAAAATTGATCTGGTATACGCTCGGTCAGGGCTGGGTTACCGATCGAATCTGCCAACCCGCGGGTTTCAATTTTGTTTTGGTTAAAATATACGACCCGCACAACTCACAAACAAATAATTTGTACCAGCACCCGTCCCATTTAATTTTTTTAAATAATTATTAATTTAATTATTATAAAAATATATTTATAATAAAAAATATTTTTTAAAATTTAAAATTGATTTTTAAATTACCATATTTAAAAAAGTGTTTACTTTTATTTTTATTTTTTAATATTTTTCGGGTCCACAGATACCCGAAATCCAAAATCTACCAACCCGCACCCACCCCTAATAAAATACACTTGTGTCACAGTCATTTCACACATTAAACTTGTACTTTATTCCTAAACAAATATTACATTTTTAAAAAACAAAGTATAGTTATAATTTTTAAAAATCAAATGGTAATTAAATAGATGAAATTATATGTTTTTAATTAAATTTTCATGATTTGTTTTCATATATAGTGATTTACATAATACTATTAATACACATAATAATTTGTCATCAGCATGTTTTTTGTTTGTTAAATAAATACTAAATACTCACAGTTTAAATTAGATATGGGCCATATATGTATCCCTTTAAAATATGAGATTAAGTTATGCTGATTATACATATATACATTAGATATGTGCAAATACACAATTATACTAATGTATATATACATTAGAGATGGCAAATAGGTAATATATTCATAAGTATAAGAAATATTAGTCCATGCATGATTATTCATAAGTATAAGAAATATTAAATACATATATACATTAGATATGTGCAAATACACAATTATACTAATGTATATATACATTAGAGATGGCAAATAGTCCATGCATTATAGGTGGGACTCGGTGGGTCGTCTGCCCCCCCCCCCTTCAAGCTGCAGTCCAGGTCCTCATTTGCCATCACGAACATACATATATATATATATATATATATAAATTAGAATTTTAAAATTTAGTTTACTAATATGCATTACATTGCAGAGTCCAGAAGCTTTGGGCTCAGAAACCATTGCATATAGTATTGCATCTTGTGATATCTCAGTTTCAAACTAATGTTATTAAACTTTGGAAAACAAAAATTCATCTTTTATATTCGTTAGACGGTTATAATGCAAAAAGTTAATCAAGAATTTTAATAAATTGGTTAGACCAAGATGTCATGTAGATGTGATTGAGGCGTGTTAAGTTATAATAATTGTAAAGATAGGCCTAACAGGCTTAAACTATAATAAGCATCAATGTATTCCATGTTGGTTACGTACTTACATGGCCACATTTACTCTCGATCACCAGTTTCAATCCTTGTTTTTGTTCCATTTTTACTTAAATAAAAAACATAAATTTACCTTTCATCCCCCTATCTTTCAGAAACCTCTAATGGCAAGAGTTATAGTCTCGTCTCCATACTTCGTTCTTTAGTTTGCCTCTAACTAAACCGTTATCGTCTTCTTGTTACGTTCATTTTCTAGGAGTAATAAATCTTTTAGTAACTCTATAAATGTACAGTTCGGCTTGAACAAGATTCTTCCTCTCCATATCTTAGATTTGGGTCTTCCCGTTCTGTCCCGCCCTGCTGCGGATTTAGTTTCGAGTGGGACTCGGTGGGTCTGCCCATCCCCCCCCCCCCGCACAAAATGTATATGGATCAGACCTGCAGTCCAGGTCCTCATTTGCATCTCAAACATACATATATGTGTGTATATATATATATATATATATATATATATATATTTATATAAATTAGAATTTTAAAATTTAGTTCACTAATATACATTTCATAACGGAGTCTAGAAGCTTTGGGTAGAAAAATCGTTGCATATAATTGTATCTCGTGATATTTCAGTTTCAAACTAATGCTATTAAACTATGGGAAAAATCATCTTGTACATTCGTTGGACGGTTATATTTCAAAATGTTAATCAAGAGACTTAAAAAAATTGGTTAAACCACGATATCATATAGTTTTGATTGAGGCATATTAAGTTATTTTAAAGATAACTAGATTCTGACCCGCCCTTTAAAGGGCGGATGTATTTTTTTTGTTTTAATTTAATTCTTATATTTGTGTTTTCTTTGTGATTATATTTGTATTTATCTTTGTAATCATATTGGTGTATAAATCTTAATCAAAATATATTTTATTAAATAATAGCACATTAAAAATTGATCTGGTATACGCTCGGTCAGGGCTGGGTTACCGATCGAATCTGCCAACCCGCGGGTTTCAATTTTGTTTTGGTTAAAATATACGACCCGCACAACTCGCAAACAAATAATTTGTACCAGCACCCGTCCCATTTAATTTTTAAATAATTATTAATTTAATTATTATAAAAATATATTTATAATAAAAAATATTTTTAAAATTTAAAATTGATTTTTAAATTACCATATTTAAAAAGTGTTTACTTTTATTTTTATTTTTTAATATTTTTCAGGTCCACAGATACCCGAAATCCAAAATCTACCAACCCGCACCCACCCCTAATAAAATACACTTGTGTCACAGTCATTTCACACATTAAACATGTACTTTATTCCTAAACAAATATTACATTTTAAAAAACAAAGTATAGTTATAATTTTTAAAAATCAAATGGTAATTAAATAGATGAAATTATATGTTTTTAATTAAATTTTCATGATTTGTTTTCATATATAGTGATTTACATAATACTATTAATACACATAATAATTTGTCATCAGCATGTTTTTTGTTTGTTAAATAAATACTAAATACTCACAGTTTAAATTAGATATGGGCCATATATGTATCCCTTTAAAATATGAGATTAAGTTATGCTGATTATTCACATAACTAATTTACAAGTAAAACATGACTTTTCAAAACTTTAAAGTTCACGAAGCACTAATAGTATTAGACACTATTAAATAATAACTGCAAGATAGTGACATTATTATAACCGCCTACGAATTAGTTTTTTGAGATTATGTAGGGGAAAAATAGTTAGACCAATCATTTATCAATAGGATGTTTTAATAGAATTAATATAAACATATAATTAAAAGCAATGGCATAGTTGTAAACTCATTAATGTAAAAATTGTTAGAGAAATATATGGTAATATATTATTAGTCTATATTTAAGGTAAGACCAAAATATTAGTAGTCTAATGAATAAATCCAAACAACCTTGTATAAGTAGATTTTTTAGAAATGCTTCTGTTTTAATAGTATAGATGAGCTTAACAGGCTCAAACTATAATGAGAATCAATATATTTCATGTTGGTTACGTACGTACTTGTCCATATTTACTCTCGATTACCAGTTTTAACCCTTGTTTTGTTCCATTTTTATTTAAATAAAAAAAATTTACCTTTTATCCTATCTTTCAAGAACCTATAATGCCAAGAGTTCTAGTCTCGTTTCTGTACTTCGTTCTTTAGCTTATCTCTGACTAAAACGTTATTTTATTCTTGTTATGTTCAGTTTCTACCGTACTGGAGTAATAAATCTTTTAGTAACTCTATAACTGTACAGTTCACACCACAAAAAAAACCTCATCTTAACTACGGAAAATAACAAGGAAAAAGAATACTCGTAAATTTATGTTAACCATATGACTACTTTACAAGGAAAGTAAAACTCAGCGTAAGTCCGTCGTAAAGTAACAACATTAAGATTCCATCGTAAAAATGAAGTAATATAAAGAGCGCTTTACAAAGAAAACAAGTTTCGTCATAAAGTGGTCATAAATTTAACGTCTATTTTACGACAAAATGTTGTACGTCGTTTTAGCAACAAAATCTCGAGTCCACCTACTTTTTAGTTGTAAACGTGTTTTTGTTTTGGTTAACCAATATTGTTTCCTCGTAAATTCCTAGTAAAATTTCACCTACCAATTTCAAAATTTTCCTATAAATATGTCGTTTGTGTTTCACTTAAAACACACCAAAAAGAAAAAAAAAACTGAAAACGTGAAAAAAAAAATTCTGGTGATGGAAATATCTTCGAGTTGCGGAGGTGGATGTATACGCACAGAGATGCTAACGGGAGAGTGACGAAAGAATTTTTCAAAGGTGTAGAGAGATTTATGCATCAAGAAGATTCTAAACAGCTCAGGAAAGCAGTAAGATGTTTTATCCTTGTCAGAAATGCAATAATTCAAAATTGGCACCTCGTGAAAATGTATAGAAGCATTTAATAAATAGAGGTTTCAGGCCACATTCCAATATTTGGTTTCAACGTGGAGAAGGTTATAATTGTGAGAATGAAGCTTTTAGTAGTAATAGCAATTTTTCATGATGAACCGGTTGATCATTTGCATAATAAAAATAGTTACCATCAGGAGGAGCATATGGTAGATTATGACAGGGTTCATGATATGGTAGTTGATGCATTTGTAGATGATAAGTTGAAGAACCTAACATAGATGCAAAAAGTTTTATGAAATGTTAGATGATGTAAATGAGCCAATTTACAGTGGTTGTAGAGAAGGTCTATCTAAATTGTCGTTGACAGATAGAATGATGAATATTAAAACTGATCACAATCTACCTGAAAATTGCATGGATGCAAGGACAGACTTATTTAAATATTATTTGTCTGAAGACAATGAGTCTACTGGTTCTTATTATGAGATTCAGAAACTGGTTTATAGTCTTGGGTTGTCTTCGGAGATGATAGAGGTTTGAATCGACAATTGCATGATCTATGTGGGAGATGATGAGAAGTCAGAAGAATGTCGATCATGCAAGAAGCCACAATCCAAACCGCAAAGACGAGGGCGTAATAGGATACCATACCAAAGGATGTAGTACCTACCAATTACAGACAGATTGAAAAGATTGTATCAATCTGAGCAGACTGCTGGAAGGATGAGATAGGATGCCGAGCATATTTGGTGAGATGACTCATCCATCAAATGAAAGAGCTTGGAAACATTTTAATAAAGTATATCCAGATTTTGCTAGAAATAACCGGATATGTCATCCATCAGATGAAAGAGCTTGGATTTTTTGCCCAACTCTAATATTAACATGAAAAAAAACACTTTTATAAAAATATACATCCGCACGGGTGTGCGGGTCAAAATCTAGTAGCTTCTTAAAAATGGATAATGAAAATGTATTCATGCTGCCACCATAGTTTGGTTAACAGACACGAAAATGCTACGTACCAAGAATAGAAAATGTGATAGCTGATTCATTAGCTAGAAATGCTCGTACTTTTCATAGATCATTATGCTACTTTGGTTGTTATATTCCGGTCTGGTTACCCAGACCTCCTCAAGATTGAATAATAGAATAGTCTTTTGATGTAAAAAAAAACAGACACGAAAATATAAAATTTATTTCATATGTTCCATTTATCAACCTCGAATCTTATCAAAACGTGATTGGTCATCCCAAAACCATAACAGTGGTAAAGAGCATGGCCTGAAAAACTTATTTGAGTATATAAAATCATCGACGTTAGACATCAATGATATTTTTATGAGTCTGGATACTCATGACAAATTATAACCAACTTATATATATCATATTCATCACAAATTGTGGTTACTTTTTGTTTATATATTTTATTTAAGTTTATGTTTATTAGAAATTTTATTGGTTTGGTTATAGATAACTCATTGCCCACTACAATCCAAACCATTTTAAACAAATCCACTAAGTCCATTAACTCATTTTATTCATTAATCCATTTGTGTCCAATTTTTTATCCATTAAAATTCATGGTTTGGATGGATCCATTAACTTTTATTCATTTTGACTATATCATCTGATTATTAAAATAGAAGTACACTTAGAAAATACCCTTAAGTTTTTATAGTTATTTACATTCTTATACCACTGAAAATTAAATTAAATATCTATTTTAATGTTTATATTTTTCAGTTAAGTTAATGTGTTGTCCTAATATAAATTAAATTACATATTTTAATGCTTGTCTTTTTCATTTGAGTTAATGTGCTGTCCTAATATAAAATTTATTTTTCTTTTTCTACTAAGTCAATTTCAAAATTATTTATAGTTTTAAACTAATGTTGTCTTTTCAGTTTAATTAATACATTTCCTAATTCTACATTTACCATATTTAATGATAATAAAAGTCGCATATGGTATAGTAGAAAAATTATTGTGTCATCACTTACCTGTGATTCCTCAACTACATGCTATAAATATTATACATGATTTGCAATCTTGTACTAATATAACATTTCGCTTTTGACCCGTATACTAATATAAAAATTGTGTACTAATATATATGTATATTAGACCATTAGTACAAAGAAAATATTTAAAATGAAAGAAAATATTTATACAGTCACTGATCAAACTCTAGAAATAAACAACAACAGCCCTAAATTATCTTATAACAAAATTATTTTAATAGAAATTATAGTTCCAAATATGTTTATATATTTTATGTATTTATAAATTTATTTTATATGGGATGCTAAGATTTTGGAATTGGAAAAAAATATGATCCACCTCTATATTATTTTAATTAAGAAATTTAAATTTTATATCAGAATATTTTATTAAGCATTTAATTTTTATTTTTATTATAACTGCAAAAAATAATTTTCAATCTGGACTTATGTGTAAATATTACAAATTCATCATGTAATATAAATAAAAAATAAAAAAAACAGAAAATAAATACCCGCCGGTTCGGACGGGTCAAGGTCTAGTTATTGTTAACAAAAGAGTCAACGTTATTTTCTCATTAACATATGAATATAGTAACATTTACATTAAAACTCTAATATTGAAAACATGGTTGTAAAACTTTAAAAAATTTAAGTTTCAAAAAATAAATTGAAATGTTAAAGCAAGTGATGATGTAAAACATATATATATATATATATATATATATATATATTATTTTGAATATATCATCAATAGTTACTTTGCTCTGGAGTCTGGACCCAGACCAAATCCAAATATGTATATTTGAGTCAGTTTCGGTTTAGTTTTTGGATCCGAGTAAAATACTAAGGTCTAGGAGAGAATATAAAAAACCTCAAATAAACTTATTCATAAATTTTTAAAAAAATTAAAATTATTTTCTTCTATATAATACAACTTTTTAGCATAATAATATATAATAATTAGAATATACTATTTGTTTCAAAAAGTTAATAATCTACAATAATCTGCGCATTCGAAGCGCGGATCAAAATCTAGTCTATACTATTAAAGTAAAATACCTAATAGGTATTTGCTCTTGGTTTTGAAGTTAATTACAATAGTATGTCATTACTATATTTATACCATTACAAATGTTTCCATATATATTAACCAATATATTCGGAGATTTTAATATATCTTAAACATGAATCTTTTAATATTTTGTTAAGATTACATCCCATAAAATAGCAATTAAGAATTAATGAAATCTATATAGTTTTTAAATTAAGTAAAATCAAGAGTTATAGTATATTAATACCAATTATCTAGATTTGCACTCGAGATACATTATCTTTTGGTTGTTAAGTCTTAATAACCAAGATTTCGTTTATGACAATATATTTTATGGATTATAATATATTTCAACCTAATTAAATTTCATATAACTAAAATTTGGAATTAACATTTAACACAATATAACTTTCGTGTAATCTCAGCCATATAAATAGTTATGCATTTCTAACTTTTTAATTTTCACCCTTCAGAAAAAAGACTTATATTGCGATTAGTCTCACATGTATTAGTATACATTTAGTTTTTTCCCAGCTTTTCCAACTGAAATCTACAGTATTTAATATATACTTAATTTTAATTAAAATAATTATATAGTGAAAATTAGACATCTTATACATATGTGTTTTCATAAAAATATTTTAAAACTATAGATAATTAAAATAATATTTCTATAAATATATTTTTATTAAAATAATACAATTCATCTATATACCCACCCAGTATAATTTTACTTATACTTTAAATTTTTAAGTTATATTATGAATTTATTTTTAATTTTTTATATTAGTCAAAATTTATTTATTATATAATTATTTTTCATTCAATTTGTCTCATACTTAATAAATGTTTACATTTTTATGAAATAACCGCAAAAAAATTATAATTGTAAAACAAAACCTATAGTTCGATGTACCATATAAACAAACAATATTAATACCAAATAAATTTAGTATTGTATTTTTATCAAATTAAATATATGTAACTACTTTTAGTTTATATATTGTGCTTTATATTTTATTTTAATAAGTTGAATTAGTTTTTAAAATTCATGAATATATGTTATCCTATATATGTAACTATTTTGAATTTTATAATTTATAAAATATTTAATAAATGGATTAAGTAACTTTATATTTATTAATTGGTATATCAATTTAATTCTGAATATGAATTTTGTATATATATAAATATCTATAGTAATTTATTTTATTTTTCTTTAAATTAAAAAGGTATTAGATTCATTTATAATAATATTTAGGGAAATTGCTAAAAATACCACTTTCATGATACCACTTTTCAAGTTTACACTAACTAATTTTACCATTAAAATTTTAATAGACAAAATACTATTATACCCCTAACTAATTAAACCTAAAACTACCATTTTTCTCCATGATTTCTTAAAAATTGAGATTCATATTAAACGTGATCAGATCTGGGAAGAGTCTCCGGTGGTGATGAGTTCTCCGATCAGATTCGACGACTTTGGCCAGATCCGACGACACTAACGAGTTCTCCGGCCACATCCGACGACGCTGAAGAGTTCCTGGCGAGATTTGACGAACGCTGACAAGTTTCCGGCGAGATCTGACGATGCTGACGAGTTTTCCGGCGAGATCTGACGTGGCTAACGAGTTCTCCAGCGAAACTGACAGACTCTACAAGCTCAGACGAACAAGACGATCTCTCTCCCAACGCATAAGAAACACTAACAAAGGTAAGAGGATAATAGATGGTGATTTTCGTCTCCTTCTGTAATTGTAGCTTGATTTATCAAAATCGATCTGTTTCTGAGAAAGAAGACAGAAGTTTTTCTCATGAAGTTTTGAAATCTAAAATTTATAAGACTTTATAAATTGGGTCATTTAAAGTCTTATTGTTCATCTGTTAGCAATCAAAAGACATAGAGCTTAACATATATTTACTTCATGAGAAATTATTAACCTAAGAGTAAATTTATTCCATGATTACTTCTTCTCTTGATTGATCTGGTAATGTTACAGGGAATTACAAAGGTGTGATGTGAGCTTTTGGATTTAAAGGATACTGTGGAGAATATGTGTGGTGATATGCATATCAAGTACCTCACTTTCTTGAGGTAATACAATGCTACTATTTTTTATTTAGCAAGGTTTAGTATATGCAATATATGAGGTGAAATGTTGGTGTTTTGTTATTGTAATGTTCTGTTTGGTACTTATGAGATTCATATTTTATGTCTTGTTTTGTGTATAATATCTACAGAAACAGTGTAGATTGAGCATGAGTTTGTTGAGTTACGAAAGCATGTTATTTTTGTATCTTGTTTTTGGAAGTGAGTGTTGATGCTTATGAATAATATGTGACTGGCTTGAATTCAGATTTTGAAGAACGATAAGGTTGATGAGCTGTTTGAAGAAGCAAAAGAGACTCTCAACAAGAACGTAGTTTATGTAATTAAAGAATGACTATTTATAACTCTTTATAAAAGTTGCAGAGTATGTTTCTTAATACATTCTTCTCTCTCATCTTCTTACTAAAACAATTGTATCTCTCTTATGAGTTGCATAGTTGGAGAGATTAGTTGGACGTGTAAGTGAGTTTGGTTCAGTTGTTTCTTTTATAGAAGAGTGAGATATGGAGAAGTCTTGATGTTGTCATATTATGTTAATAATGACTAACAAGAACTGAGTTTTGCAAGTACAAACTTTGTTGGAACTAGATTCAGATGATTTACAAAGTTTTATAAACTAGTTTATAAATATTTATAATTAACTTATAGAATGCAGCAGATATTTATAAAGTATTATAAATCAATTTATAAACTTGTATGAATCAATTTATACATTCTTGTAAATCAAAATAAAATATCTTATAGACTAGTTTATAAGATTTCATAAATCAGTTTCTGAATCTTTATAAATATTTATGAATCATATAAGCTTTTATATACAACATATTAACTCTTATATTATTGTTGACGTACCCTTATAAACTCTTATAAATTATTATACAAACCATTATATATTGTTTTATAAGGCTTTCTAAATGCTTATAGACTCTTTTAGTTGATTTATAAACATATACAACTCTTAAAGTACCTCTTATAAATTGAATATAAGCTTTTATAAAGTTTTTGTAAACTCATATTAATAGTATATGTATACCCCTTATAGATTATTATAAACTTTCATAACTTATAAATTGAATATAAGCTTTCATAAAGTTTTTATAAACTCCTACTAATAGTATACATACCCCTTATAAATTATTTATAAACTTTCATAACTTTCTTATAAACATTTATAAATGGTTTATAGATTATTTAACTTGTTTTATATGTCTTTATTAATGTTTTATATACTCTTACAAATAATTTTACATACCTTTATATGGCTTTGTAAAGAGATGATGATATGTGGCAGATTCTGAGGCACATGCTAACAGTAAGCAAGGCTCCACGGCTTCAGAAATTTTACATACCTTTATAAATTGTTTTATAATTCTTTATAATGGTGTATAAACTTTATAAATTATTTTTTTAAACCCTTTATACAAACCATTATAAATTATTTTATAAGGCTTTCTAAATGGTTATAGACTCTTTTAGTTGATTTATAAATATATACAACTCTAATAATACCCCTTATAAATAGAATATAAGCTTTCATTAATTTTTATAAACCCTTATTAATAGTATACATACCCTTTATAAATTATTTATAAACTTTCATAACTTTCTTATAAACATATATAAATGGTTTATAAATTTTATAACTTGTTTTATATGCCTTTATTAATGGTTTATATAATCTTACAAATAATTTTACATACCCTTATAAATTTCTTTATATTGGTGTATAAACTTTATAAATTATATTTATAAACCCTTATAAATTATTTACATACTCTTATAAACCCTTATAAGTTATTATACAAACCATTATAAATTGTTTTATAAGGCTTTCTAAATGGTTATAGACTCTTTTAGTTGATTTATAAATATATACAACACTAATAATATCCCTTATAAATTGAATATAAGCTTTCATAACGTTTTATAAACCCTTATTAATAGTATACATACCCCTTATAAATTATTTATAAACCTTCATAACTTTCTTATAAACATTTATAAATGGTTTATAGATTTTATAATTTGTTTTATATGCCTTTATTAATGGCTTATATACTTTTACAAATAATTTTACATACCCTTATAAGGCTTTGTAAAGAGATGATGATACGTGGCAGATTCTGAGGCACATGTGGACAGCAAGCAAGACTTCACCGCTTCAAAAATTTTACATACCCATATAAATTGTTTTTATAATCCTTTATAATGGTTTATAAACTTTATAAATTATTTTATAAAGATTTATACTTTAGCTATAAAAGTTATAAAAACTTATAAATTATTAAAACAACTATTATCCAGGTGAAGTTTGAGAGACTCTATTACAATACCACGTGGGGCGTTTGCTTCTTTTCTATCCCCAAGGCAAGTTTAAATAGTTTTATAAACTTTTATAAATAGTTATAAAAATATTTATGTGTGTTTATTAACTTTATAGAAAGTTGATACAAGGTTTTATAAGTTCTTATAAAATTTATAAATGATTTATAAATGATTTTATAAACTCTTAATAGTTTGTGGCTTGTCCTCTTGTCTACAAGAAATATATAAGTAGGCTGCCAAAGTGTATCCTGTTTCTTTCTCTGGTTGACTTTTGATCCTCTTAAAATTTCATTAGCCCAATCCTACATATCATCATTAACGACAACAAAAAAAACTCCATTAGCTTTCTAACAACATATCTCCATGCTATGAATTTACCAAACCAGTTTAATAGAAAGAGACGAAGAACGTTACTTTGATAGTTCCAACAAGCCCTAGCCTGTGAAAACAAAAATCAATCAACGAGTAATTAATCTCACAATGAACACCCACTTCAAAACATGAATCTAGCAAACATAAACACACTTTCACATGCACAAACAGAAACTACACGTATTATTCACAAAGGACAAAACTTTCAATGCACATTAGAAAAAGGAACCTCCTTTAGTTATGATAATTGACCACATGATCTGTCAAACAGAGTAATCTCACAATGAACACATACAGCAAGACATGAATGGCAACATAAAAGGACAAAACTTTCAGTGCTTAAAAGGTAACAAGTTACATTAATTTAGCTAAATCCATCTCTTGCTCCATCATTTCGTCAGTAGCATCACTTGCTTCTTCTGAGAATAGTCTCGTGAACTACACAACAAATAAAATATGGAAGCTAACGAACCATCACTTAATCAAAATATATCTGATGTATATAGTCAAACCCTATGTGGTATCGTAATAAAATTCTAAAATTACTTGAAATCCAGATTTACAAAGGGGTTATAAAACTCTTTCTCTTACAACTTGTGATTTTTGATGAGGATTCGACACTTTGAGATTTCGAGTCTCGATCTCATCTGCTTTGTGAGAGAGAATACACTCGATTTCGCCGCCTTCGCACGATCTCGTCGTCGCTCGATCGCGTCGTCGTCGCTCGATCTCGTCGCAGTAGCTTGATCTCGTCATAATCGCTTGATCTCGTTGCATTCATCGCCGTCGCTCGATCTCGTCACCATCGCTTGACCTCGTCGCCGTCGCTCGTTGCCGTGAGAGAAAAGACACTTTGTTTTCGTCGGAGAATTTTCTTATAGAGTAGAGAAGAAGACGATGGTTGAGAAGAATAGACAAGGGTCAGTTTAGTAATTCACCCATTAATGCTTGATGTATTTATGAAAATGTCCTTCTATTGATGGTATTGTTGAATTATGGTACTACACAAAGTGTAATTATGAAATTTCTCCTAATATTTAATATTAATTACGAAATTTATTATTTAAAATTAATTATATATATAATTTCCATTTAAAAATAATAAAATATATTATTACAATGTATTCTGACAAAGATACTTCAGAATATGTTTTCAATATATTATTTTGAAAATATTGAAATAACATATTAGATTAGAATATATATTTAATAGTAAACTAATTAATTATATGAGAAATAATATGAAACTCAATAATGTAATGATCCAACATTGACTTTTGTAAGTAGACTTTTAGTGATTCAAATGTAAAAAATATATATCTCATGTAAAAAACTAATTTTTATAAATGTAAAGACCATATGGACAAAAAAATATCCACATAAAAACTTACATAGTGCTCATATTAATTTGTATAATTATAAATATTGTATATGTTGGTAATAATATATATATATATATATATATATATACAGATTGGAAAATAAAATATATAAAGTATATACAAATTTTGATTTTACCGAATATATATTTAATTAAAAATATAATCCCGCGCTTTTAAAGCGCGGATCAAAATCTAGTTGTTATTAAAAGAGTAAACATTATTTTCTCATTAACATATGAATATAGTAATAGTTTCATTAAAATTATAATATTGAAAACATGGTTGTAAAACCTTTAAAATGTTAAGTTTCAAAAAAAAAAATTGAAATGTTAAAGCCAGTGATGATATTGCCTAAATTGTTACAACCATTTTTGTAGCCATAACAACAAGAAAACTGTATCAAAGATATTTGACATGAAAAGAATAATTTATTGTTACACTAATTCATAATAAAAAAACTTGATTAACACTCTTATTAATTTCAATTATATTTAATAGTATGGATTTTTGTGTTAAAAAGATATTATATAAAATGATTTTGTAAATCAATAACAGAAACTGTTTTAGTTTCGTGGTCTACAAGTTTTTTTCAAGCAATAAACTTAACATAAACTCATCTAATTTTAGAATCAAATCTTAAACTGAATAACTTTCATCGATTGCGTTTAATTTTATAATCGATTTTCTTTACATATTTATATCAAATTTATAAGAGACATAAGAGACGATATGATATAATTTTGGAATTGTCCTTTTTGTAACAAACAATATTTTAATCAAAATACCTACCATAAATTTTCTCTAACCTATTACGCTCTTCCACCCTCCTGTTATTAACTTCAGTCACACAAATCTTGGATCAAGCAAAATCGTGAAAAGATGTCTCAAACAATATGCAACAAAAAGTTTTGAAAGACAGTTCACTGCAGTTTCTGGAGAACCATTGGAATTAATCCTAGCTGATGATGCTCATGTAAGTTTTAGTTTCCATTTTTTATAATTCTAAACTTTTTTGATATGCTGTCGATTATTTACTAAACCATTTCGCAATTAAATTTTTTTGAAGGGAACAAAAATCAATGCTTCGTGTAAGGAGACTTATATGGTTGAGCTGATCATGAAGGTTCCGTTGGAGTTTGGCGAAACATTGATAATTTTTCTTTAATTCCAGCCTCTGGTTTGTTCAGATCAACAAATCATACCTACAGAATGTCTTTTGTCTACAACACTACCATCACAGAGTCTATTTCCGCAATGACAATATGTTTCTTAATCTGGTGGATTTAAACCATACAGAGTGGAACACTTAAACCTTGCTTTCTGATTGGTATGTGTTTTTAATAGTATAGATATATTTTGCTTTAGTATTTTCAATAGTAACACTAATCATAATCCATTTGTTTTGAGATGTGATAGGCCAGCCAAGTCATAGATTTTGTTGACCTTGAAACGATTCAATGTACCGGATGCAAAGAACAAAAGAAGCTTTAGATTACACTTAGGGACATTTCGTAAGTTTATAAGTTAATTATGTCTGACTGATATTTTTTTTTCATTTGTGAGTACATATGCGTGCATTTTTAATCATATAATGATATTTTAAATGTCTTTATATATAAAGTGATCAAAGGAAAGCTAGCTTGCTGCATATAGGGAAAGTTTGCAGAGAATTTACCCATATCTTGCCAAGAAGCAGAAGAGGGCATGGTAGTATATCTTCTACGATTTCTAAATTGTATAGATTGGCCGATATAGAGGTATGGTTTTCTAAAGTATACCTTAATTCTAACAATATTTTTTTAAAGATTAGTAATTTACCTTTCATAAGGGACAAAGTTTTGATTATCTCATATTTGCTCTTTTACATTTTCAATTCTAGGTGATGTCCGAATCTCAAATGCATACCTTGCATCCAACTCTTTATAAATCCTGAAATTGAAGAAGCAGAGGAACTTAAATAAATGTACTTTTCTATCTTTAGATCACAAAATTATATTTTTATATAACTAACTTGGTCTTTTATATTAAAAAATGACAATAGGCATACTGATGATTGTCGAGCCTTGAACATATTTGATTCAGAAGGAACCAAGCTTGAGATGCAGATAAAACAAAATAAGTGGATAAATCGATTTTTTTTTAATAGCTGGTTATACATAGAAAGTAGAGATATATCAATATTTAGTTGTGTGACCGATCTACACATAGAAAGTAGAAATATATCGATATTTTTTTGACTAAAGGAAATATATTAATATTCAGCTGAAGGTTTAACTAAAAATAAAAAAGTATGAATTACCTTTTTGATAGCATGTCTCGATATATCAAGATGAGGACTGAACTACTTCTTAAAACAACAACAAAATTATCAGTAAAATAGAGATATCAAACTATTTTTTTACAAGAAACCTAATCTATTTTAAACTCAAACTGTATGCAAACATGATTTAGATATGGAATAAAATATGTATATTTATAATCAAATTTTATAATAAATTTTGATTCATAATAGCGCCGAGACAATTAATTTTATGTCTCACCAACCTCAAAAAATGTAACACTTATAGCAATACTATTAAATTACAAACATATCTGGTTGATATTAGTTGAGTCCAATTAATAAAAATATGGAACATAAATGAATTGAATATAAGTGTATAAATGTATTCCTTTTATTTTTTCATAAGAATTATAATATTGGTGGGATCCAGATTCTCTTACCTACATAAACTAACTAACGTATAGCGGTTTACAATTATACGATAAAATGCATCTCTTTTTTGTTTTAAAACTTTCGGTCATAATTTCATAAATTATTTGAAGTATTTGACAGGTCATTATTATACAGGTTTAAATTCATCTCCATGAATTAAATTAAGAGAAATACTGAGTTTAGATCTTGAAGTGAAATTTTCACCGTGAAAATGTTGCACCAGAGTATTAATCATTGTATAATCATTAAAACTAACATTAATTAAATAAATATATGTATAAATATATATATATATATATACTATGACCTATACTGTAATTTAATTAATGACTATAATAAATCCGCAACACTTATAATTAATTATTTATTATTTAAATTATAAAAGGAAATTTATTTGTGACAAAAAATTACAAAAGGAAATTTAAAAATATGAATATAGTCTGTATAAATTTATTTTTCAGCCTATTTAAAAATAACAATTAATTTAAATCATGAACACAAATTTAACATATAAATTAAATTTCTTTAACATTCAAGAAAAATGTTACAGAAAATATTACAAAGAAACGGGTAGATGGGCATACAATTAAGAAGAAACGGATATACGGAAATATGATTACGAAGAAACGAGCATATACCGAATCAATTTTAAATTGCTATCATTTTATAAAATAGATTTTGATTAAGACTTATACATTACAAAAAAACAGAAATATGATTACAATAAAAACATAAATATAAAATTAAATTTCTAAAAAAATCTAAAACAAGAAATATACTCGTCCTTTATAAAAATGGATCAGAATCTAGTAATCTTTTTAAAATATATAATAATGATGTAGTATAAAGTATATATACAAATATATCAAAATAAGCGTATTGATAAACTATTTTTTATAAAAAAACATTATACGCCTTTTAAACATAATAATAATGTAAAACAAAATGAAAACATAATTCATATCAAACATTAGTATTAACCGGAGAAAAATTTGCGCTTTTGAAATGCAAATCAAAATCTAGTTTATAAAATTTAAATCAAACATCAGCGCGGTTCAAGATATAGTTTAAAGATCAAATGAAGAACATGCATATGTTTGTTTCGTTCTAAGATCGATGTTATCTCATGTGCGTCTCGGCAACAAAAATAAATAAAGAAGAGAACACAAGTTTGCTCTGTTACAAAAAAAAAAGTTTGCTCTGAGCTCACGACTAGGTTTTATTTTCGGTTAGAATAAACCAATAAACCCATCTATAACCGTCCCGGTTAATTTACTGGTCCAATAAAGTGCTCCAAACCAGAACACTCCAAGAAATGAAAAGCACAATCCTTGACTTTACTTAAGAAGCAATTTCCAACCGTAGATTCATTGGTCCCGGATCGCCATCCTTAGCCGTACAATGGAAACTTAATTGAACGGCTACGATTATTTTTTTTTTTGGTAAAAGAACGGCTACGATTTAGTAGTCTTCTTTATATATCTCTACATCTCTGCTATCCCCAGTTCACAATCTGAATCCAATACTCAGTTATATTCTTTGTTTCTAGAGAAAGTTTTCAAGAATGTCAGGAAGAGGAAAAGGAGGAAAGGGATTGGGAAAAGGAGGAGCGAAGAGACACAGGAAAGTTCTGAGAGACAACATCCAAGGAATCACCAAGCCTGCGATCAGGCGTCTTGCTCGCAGAGGAGGTGTGAAGCGAATCAGCGGTTTGATCTACGAAGAAACGAGAGGAGTTTTGAAGATCTTTCTCGAGAATGTGATCAGAGACGCCGTGACTTACACTGAGCACGCGAGGAGGAAGACGGTGACGGCGATGGATGTGGTTTATGCTTTGAAGAGACAAGGACGTACTCTTTACGGATTCGGTGGTTGAATCGTTTTTTTCTATTGTATTTTTCTGGGTTGTGTTGTTGGTACTGATTAAGTCTTGCGATCAAGAAATCTAGGATTAATTGAAGTGTTGTAACGAAGTTTTTCTCTTTATGGGTTAATGAAAATATGATTAATCAGATCTCTTTATTTCGCTAATACAATTCAAGTTTTTATCAAATCTTTATAAATCTGATGACGATGAAAAAAAAAGGAATTGGCATAATAAGAACGAATTGGAATTGTTGCTGAATGATGACGATGCCCAGAAATATATGGAACAAACCTTTTTACCCAAAAAAATAAAATTTTATATGGAACTAATGTCCAGGTTTGATTTAGAGGTTAAACTAATCAGTTTATTTTCTATAATCAGTTTATTTGCTATATTGTGGTCTTTCGATATTCTAATACCCATCTGTGATATTAGTAAAATAAAACTAATTTTCGTCTCTACTAAGCATTATCACCGTGATGTTGTGGGCGGTATGAATTGCATTGTCGAAGTTTGTTTATTTGCAACATAAGTTGTATCAAAAAAAAAGTCCAAAAGTTTCATTTTACAGTTTTGTGAAATTGAACCGCGGAAGCTAAAATTTTAAGACGTGTTCGGCGGCTAACTTCTGGAGGGTCTGAAACTTTCAGATGTTTTGAGAAAAACCACAAATTAAGAAGTGGGGCCACGTCATCAATCCAGGATAAAACTTGCAAACCATACACCGGTAGATCAGAATCACATTATCGAAGTCAGAGCAAAATAAGGAAAAGAGAGGGCCGTTAGATCAGAATCAAATTATCAAAGTTCGATAAAAAAAGAAGGTAAGAAAGGGCCCTACCGGATTCGAACCGGTGGCCTATTGATCTGCAGTCAATTGCTCTACCACTGAGCTAAGGACCCTCGTTGTTTGGTTATTGGATATTAATATATTAATTAATGTACAAATCGTTTATACGGTCCAAGAATCATTATTATTGATAATGTGAGGGGTTTTTTTTTCTCAACATATAATGTGAGTAGGGTACAAGAACGTATTTCGATTCCAAAACATAAATTTATACATTGTCTAGTATTTAGGAAAAAACAAACTGTAGTTTCTACACTGGATCAATCTAGAAACGCAATAATTCAAACGAGCTTAATTTGAAAAGAGTCACGTAGTATCTATATGTCGTTTTCGATCCCAAAACACGACCGGATTAAAGAGACTGATGCAACGACCATAACTCCTGCGAATATCGTCGGCACGAAAAGGTCGAAAGGTGATCGCTTAACCGTTTCGGACGGCACGCACAATATCTCTCCCGGCAAATCAATCGGAATCCTCACCAACCCATCGCAGAGATTTGAGGAAGATGACAATGTAGACACAAACGCCATCTCTGGTGCGAACGACGCAAAACCCACCGTCAGCATTAGGACCAATGTCCACGTGGCGGCTTGTACAAGAACCGGCAAAGGCGCTGAGATTTTTCTAAGAATCTGTTCCATCGAAAACGACAGCACATCCAAATTTTTGACGAGAAACTAACCAAATTAGATGTTTAGTTTCCTTTGTAGATTAAACCATCTGAATGAAGATTCGCCTCGAGGAAGAGGAGCAAAAGTAGGATGCGATTTCTGCGTGTGTGACAGAAGAGTGGGAGAGAGGACGCTTGCACGTTTTAGTGAAATGCTCTTTATTTACAGTTTTGCCATCTGGTTACCGAGTAAATTATATGTAATGAGAATTATCAATACAAATCATATACTATTAAATGTTTTGGGTGGTGCTTTATTAAATTTTTAAAATGGTAGCTAGTGGGTTTTATTGAAGATCATCACCTAACTAACCAGCGACCGAGGAATGTCCACCGCAAAACTAGTTTCCGGTTGAAGGTGTTGTGTAATGATAGTGAATGGTTGATAATTGTTGAGTATATTTAACAATGATGACGAGTGTAACAAGCAGATGGCAGTTTTCAATTCCAGTAAAGTTTGTGGCTTTGACTTAATCAAAATGTAAGTATGTGGCAGTAGTTTAACCAAAGTAAGTGATTGACCTTTAGAGTTAGTGATACATTAACTATTTATATTCTTGTTGACAGGTTAAGGTTTAATTAAATACTAATGAGTCTTACAATTGAACCAATGAAGAACATCCAGTTCAAACTTTTAGCAGAAAATTAGAAACTGGCGTTTACTAGAAGATAACATCTATGTGAACAATTGGAGTTTGAAAATAGGATAAATGAGAGTAATTTCAGGATAAATTAATTCGAAAACAAAAGAGACGATTAATCATTCATATGTTCTTACAAAGTCACCGCATCATAAAGCTAAGATAAGCATAATCGGTACCAAAAGACAAACCCAAAAGTGCTCAGATCTAGAATCCTAACAAGAGATTTTCATTTCAAGAGCTAGTAAACTTAGTCACAGCCTTGGTTCCTTCAGACACGGCGTGCTTAGCAAGCTCACCAGGAAGAACGAGTCTAACCGCTGTCTGGATCTCGCGAGAAGTAATCGTAGGCTTCTTGTTGTACCTAGCGAGCTTCGACGCTTCCTGAGCAAGCTTCTCGAAGATGTCGTTGATGAAGCTGTTCATGATCCCCATGGCCTTGCTCGAGATCCCGATGTCTGGGTGGACTTGCTTGAGCACCTTGAAGATGTAGATCTTGTACGTCTCGACGCTCTTCTTGCTGCGCTTCTTCTTCTTGTCGGTCGCGCCGATGCCGGAGGCTTCCTTCGGTAGCTTCTTCCCGGCCTTGGGCTTCTTCTCCGCTGGTGCTTTCTCCGCTACCTTCTCTTCCTCCACTGGCTTCTCCGCGGCGGCTGGTTTCTTCTCCGCTGGTTTCTTTCCTGCCTTTGGTGCCATCGTGAATCTCTCTTTCTTAGATTTTTCTCGGGAACGAAGAGGCGGAAGTGGAGATTTAGGTTTTGAGATGAAGAAACTCTGAAGCGCTTGGAGATATTAAGAAGGGAGAAGAAACACATTCTATTGGATAGGATATATTCACGAGGATCGCTGACGTAAGACGACTTTGTCCGTTGGATGGATGAGATTAAATATCTAAATCAACGGCTGTTAGAAATGTTGGCTATGTGGTTTTTCTTTTTGGTTCCGTGACCTGGACCATAGTTTTTTTTTAATCTTTTGGCAAGTTGCGGTTTAATTATGGATTACTGCTTAAAACCATCCGTAGACCAATAAACCATATATATTCCCACCCATATTACTAACCTCTTGGCTAGATCATTCAAATATATGTTATCTTTAGATTTCCCTTCATTACTTTTTAGTTCAGCCAAATTTCCCTCTCTAATCTAATATTGAGGTTTAAGTTTATTCGACATGTTCGAGTTGGCCCAACTTGCAAAAGTTACACCGAACATAGGTCTATTCGACAAAGTCAATTAGGTCAAGTGCTGATATATCAGAGAGAAAGGGGCACAATAGAAGACCTAACACGAAGAAGAGGAGAGAGAGAGAGAGAGAGAGAGAGAGAGAGAGAGAGAGAGAGAGAGAGAGAGAGAGAGGTTCTCTCTAGGCTAGTTAGGCTTTTCCCTATATATTTGTATCTCTAGGTGATTTGTAATAGAGATCAACGGAATCACAAATCAATTGCAACCTCAGGGTATTGTACTCTTCATGTTTCATGTAATGGAAGGTTGAGAGGCAAATTTTGCTCTCCGGTGAGTATAGCTACTTCCTCACAATGAGGAAGGGAGGTGAACACCGGGTTAACAAAAGTGTTTTGTGTTCCTTCTTTCTTGCTTGATTCGTGTTCTATTGTGCTTGATTAGTGACTAGGTTTGCGATACGAATTACTTTAAGTTTCTAAGGAATATACAAATCCTGAACAAGTGGTATCAGAGCATTGGTTTTGAGGATCCAAGGTTTTGTATAGGTCGAAGCTGGATTGATTCTAATTAAAGAAGTAGAATCAGGGGACTTGTAGTCCTGATCATGTCACGGGGTCAAGTATAACCCATGTTCTTAAACGCGGCGGTTTGACCCGAGAACGCGGTGGATATGCGTTAACCGGCTCTGAACCATAGTGAATTCAGTCTAATCGGACAAAAAAATCGGATGTTATGAAAACGCTCCAGTTTTTGTTCATTTTATTCCATAAATCAAATAACCTACACTAGATCTATGATTTAATGACTAAAACAACAAGAAAATGACAGGAAATTCAAGAAAAAAACCAGCGGCCATCGTGTTTAGTTTTGCAGAGGAAAACCTAAAGGAAGAGGATTACTGGTGAATAACAAAATTGCCCCTCATTAATGAAAATCCCGAAAATCTATAACTTTGGTACTCACTGTTGGTCGCACCTGAGCCGGGACATGTTAAAATAAAACACTAAACCACTACACCAACACCTTTTTCTTGTAAAAGTCAGCAATATATGAATAATATACATTATATTATAAAAAATACCCTAAAATAAATCCCCGTATATTTCTTGATTAATTTATTTGGCGCTAGGCGTCATCCAACCGCACGCATTACGCCTAGCGCAATTTCGAACATGGAGTATAACGAATCAGAGATGATGCTGAAGGATAGGCAACATCAGAGAAAGAAGAAGATGAGTGTGTGATATACGAAGGAAACGTCGGAAACGGTGGAAGATCTCTCACGGAGAAAGATCCAATCGAACCTAATGATTTTCTGTTCTATCAAAAACAAGTAAGGGATGTTGCAGGGTTTGTAAGAACATAAATATTCAAAGACTGAAGTAAGAACAGCTGCACAAATGAGCGTGTTCAAGAACAGCTGCACAGTTGAGCGTGTTCGTGGTATGCATGGTTAAAAATTGATTTGATGTTTGTTTGAGCTGGAGGATACCTCAAGTTGAAAACAGATTCATATTAAGTCAAAACTAGGCTTAAGGAGATGGAATCAAAGTCAGGTCATCAATTTCTTAGGTTCAAATCTTCAGAATAAACTGTCTCACTCCAATGGAGTCACAGAGAAAAGTTGTAATGTCTGGTTCCTCATGTTGTGCAACGTGTAAGAAACTGAAGCTTTAAAGATCACAATGAATGTATTTTGTCTTTAAAAGATGATCAAGGTTCTAGTATGGATCAATTTGTGCAGTAGTCAGTTTGTTCGTGGAAGAGATATGCAGTGTGGTTTCCAAAAGATGTAAAGAATGGCAGTTGGCGACACTTTAGTATCTCAGGTCTAGGGACTTGGACCAAACATGTGAAGTTTATTGAGGTTTGGTCAAGTCCACCAGACTTGTGCAAGTTGGGCCAGCTTGCACAAGTTACGTGTGATGAACTATATGCCTAGTCGATAAAGCCCATTAGGTCAAGTGCTAATATATCATGAATGAGAGGTCACGACAAAAGACCTAAAAACAAGATAGGACAAGGGAAACACAGAGGAAAGGCACATAAGAGAGATAGCTCGATAAAAAGCTCGAGACCAAGGCTTGGATCTCAACAGAGGAAGCTAGAGAGTAGTAGGCTCTCGGTAGGCTACCTAGGCTATTCCCTACATACTTGTATCTCTAGGTGATTTGTAGAGATCAAGAGAGGCAGTAATCAATTGTAACCTCATGGTATTGCACTCTCGTGTTTCACATAATGGAAGGTTGAGAGGCCAATATCTCTCTCCGGTGAGTATAGCTCCTTCACATCAAGGAAGGAAGTTGAACACCGGGTTAACAAAAGTTTCTTGTGTTCCTTCTTTCTTGCTTGATTCGTGTTCCGCTGTGCTTGATTAGTGACTAGGTTTGTGATACAACCTACTTTAAGTTTTTAGGGAAGATACAAATCCTCAATATCTAATTTTGAAATGCAAATTAAAGATTGATTAAGGGCGTTTTGTCAATTGCGATTTGCCACTAAAAAAATTCCGACCCGATCATTAACATCTGACCAAGTCGTTTCAATTAAAAATGAAATCGATTTGGGCTTAGTCTGAGACGACAAAGAACATAGAGATAAATGAGAGCAGAAACAACAAAGAACATTAGGACTGAGAGAGAGAGAGAGAGAGAGAGAGAGAGAGAGAGAGAGAGAGAGAGAGAGAGAGAGAGAGAGAGAGAGAGAGAGAGAGAGAGAGAGAGAGAGAGAGAGAGAGAGAGAGAGAGAGAGAGAGAGAGAGAGAGAGAGAGAGAGAGAGAGAGAGAGAGAGAGAGAGAGAGAGAGAGAGAGAGAGAGAGAGAGAGAGAGAGAGAGAGAGAGAGAGAGAGAGAGAGAGAGAGAGAGAGAGAGAGAGAGAGAGAGAGAGAGAGAGAGAGAGAGAGAGAGAGAGAGAGAGAGAGAGAGAGAGAGAGAGAGAGAGAGAGAGAGAGAGAGAGAGAGAGAGAGAGAGAGAGAGAGAGAGAGAGAGAGAGAGAGAGAGAGAGAGAGAGAGAGAGAGAGAGAGAGAGAGAGAGAGAGAGAGAGAGAGAGAGAGAGAGCTCCATCTCGCGTTCCATGGAGGAGGAGCTTCAACTTCCTCCAGAGATACAGACAGAGCGAGGAAATAGAGAGAGGCCGAGAGATCTCCATGTCGGGTTCCATGAAGGAGGAGCTTCAACTTCCTCAAGAGATATAGACAGAGCGAGGAAATAGAGAGAGGCCGAGAGATCTCCATGTCGGGTTCCATGGAGGAGGAGCTTCAACTTCCTCCAGAGATATAGACAGAGCGAGGAAATAGAGAGAGGCCGAGAGATCTCCATGTCGGGGTCTATGGAGGAGGAACTTCAACTTCCTCCAGAGATATAGTAAGAGCGAGGCAATAGAGAGAGGCCGAGATATCTCCATGTCGGGTTCCATGGAGGAGGAGCTTCAACTTCCTCTTGTGTTTGCTAAAAGGTTACTTTTGATTGACAGAGATGAGGATAACGAAATGGAAATTGCAGAGAAGATAGCCGAAGAAACATGTTAAAGAAGCGAGTATGAGTATGAGAAGAAAAAGAAGAGGTAGAAAAGCTGGAAGGGCTGTGTGCACAAGGTTGTGAGGGTCTTGATTCTCATGGTCTTTTACTGACTCATGTACGAGATGCTTTTATGTTTTATAGACTCATGTACGAGATGCTTTTGCAATTTCTTTTTGTGGTCCAAACTTGAACACATAAATAGACAAAACTAACACTCATGAGTCTTACATAATTCTAAACCAAATCACATATCGCAAATACAAATGAGTCTTACATAAGTCCAAAACTAATACTCAACCCTCAACCACAAGTCGAAAACAAATACAAAAGCACAAGTCGACTGAAACAAAAACGCCACAAACTTGACTTACACAACTACTGATTCTTCAATCTGAAACAAATATATACCCAAAGTATCCTCAACTTCATCCATATTGTCTCATTTTCCAGACTTTGGTCTTCTCCTCACACTCAAACTCACTTTCGTTATCTGCTTCATCGTCTTTCCTCTCTATTTCAAGTTGTGTCTCAGCAGTTTCAAATTCATTGCCCTCATCTCTGTCATTATAAATCACTCAACAAACACAAATAAAAAATGTAAAAATTAAAGTAAACAAATGCTCATACGAGCTAATAGCTATCATAGAGGTTGAAGCTCCTCTAAAAGTGACAATCTCTATCTCATGGCTGTAGCTCATCCATACTACTAACCTTTGTCTCAATTGAATTGGTCTCTATCACTTGGTCTCTCTCTCTCACTCTGTTTTCGTTTATTCTCTCTCTTTGTTTATGTGTCTCACTTACTCTGTTCTTCGTAACCCTCAATCTCTCGTTTCTCTATCTCTCTGTCGTCTCACTTCTCTCCCTTTGTCGATTTGTTTAAGAATTTGAGTCGGGCAGCTCGGCTCGGGTTGCAAAATGCAATTAAGCCGGGTCATCACTTTTGTACAATCGCGTTTACAGTGTAAACATTGACTTGTTAATTTCAATTAGAGAGGTTTAGTTGGGCATAATTAAGAAGATTGGGGGTTTATAATGAGCTTAATAGTTTGGGTGAGAATATATAGGGTTTACTGGTCTACATAAGGGAATATGCAGTCATCCCTTTAATTATAGGGATTATTAGCCACTTACCTATAAGATATGCCAAATTTAGTGATTATAGAAGTGATTAACACTCAAGGCCCATGTTACACAATTGCAACCGAAAAATTTCAAAGAAGGCCTTCTCCTTGACACGCTTTTCAGCGACGCGCACAGAAGTCAGCCACCAGAAGATTCACTTCAAGATATTGTAGGAGCCTGTTCATCTTTGTAGATCTGTAGCTATAACGCTTGTCGTCCACATGTTTCCTCCGTTACGTGTGACAACAGAGTGGAGGCTATCAAAAATATTTCCTTTGAACATAAAGATGAAGACACATTGTTTGAGATAAAATATATCTTGAAACGAAAAGAAGAATATAAAGGTTATCCAGAGGATGTTGAAGTCAAAAACGGTAATCTTGAACTTTTCCAAAATAATTTCAGATGGCGAGTAGAACGGACAGCGTCAAACTCGCCAGATGGCAAGTAAAACTGACAACGTCCAGCTTTCTGGTCAAACTCACCGGTGAGTATGACCAGTCTAACTCGCCATTCAGTATGACCAGTCCAACTCACCATCAGGCTAGTAGGACCAGTCCAACTCGTCATCATGCTAGTTGGACCAGCCAACTCGCCATGAGGTTAGTAGGACCAGTCCAACTCGCCATCAGGCTAGTTGGACCAGTCAAACTCGCTCAGTCCAATTCGCCATCAGGCTAGTAATACCACTCCAACTCGCCATCAGGCTAGTAGGACCAGTCCAACTCGCAATAAAGCTAGTAGAACTAGAAAACTCGCTAACCGCTCTTGCGGCCAAAGCTTTTACAATCTGTTATGACTTCGCTACGCTCTTATGCGGATTCGAAATAAGATAAACTTTTACTATAAAGTAGTTTTGTTATCTTTTCGTATTTTCGACATTTATTTGGTCGCTTGTTGTTGGCTTTCGCAGAGAATCCGGACCTCAAGGAAAATTAGAGTTTCTTGGCTTTCTTTATTTTACGAAAATCGACAGTGCGAACTTCTGTTCTCACAGTTTGGCGTTATAAGGAGGGGGGGGGAAGATTACTTTAACTCATGGCCACAAAACACTTGATCGAAAATATATCTGGAAATATGAAAGACAAAATCGGAGTTCCCAACAACGCTGGTAAAACAACTCCAGAAGAGACTGCACCTATGGCCTACGCTTGCACAAACGCCACAGTGTTCAAGGAAATCGAAAACCTAGCTTCGACTACTCGCCCAAGGAAGGGCACAAAAACGAGTTCGAAATTTTTCTGTCAAAACAGAAAGGTCAACGATAAAATCTATCAAACCCCGTAAATTTGTTTCATTACCGAGTTGAAGAAATCTCAACGAGTAAAGGGTCGACCAAAAAACATTTTCCGAAAACTTCTCGGAAAACTAAACTTGCTCTCCCTGAAGTAGCTGAGAAACTCTAGGTTACTCAAAGAAAAAGGAAGCACATGAAATCAGGTATGCAACTCCCACTGATGTACTTCTTACGAATAACGGCAGACGAAAACCTAAAATGGCTGACAAAGGCTAAACAAAGCAAAACAGGAGATTGTATCCCTCACCGCTAAAACGTTTTATGAAACCTAAGGTTTCGTAAAAGAATGAGGAGTCGCTTCATGGTAAATATTCAGCGAATTCTTGATATTTGCCTACTAAGCTTATTTCGGCAAAACTAATCAAATCTCCCTCGGATCGATCCTACGGAAACGAAGAAATTTCCAACTGGGTTTAACCGCAATAATTAATCTCATCATTGCCAAATTTTCTGATACTTAAACCTATAAACTAAATTTGCGGAACGGCACAAAAACATGAGTTTTCCGAAAAACAGCTCTTGTACTGACAAAACTTGGAAACATCTTTACGGAACAAATCTCGTAAAGTTATTCTCAACAACATCTCACGAAATAAATTTCATAAAATTAAGCTTGACAATTTCTTATGTGAAAGCTTCTGTGAAATCAAACTCGATAATAACCTTGTAAAATTAAGCTCAACAACATTTTAGTAAACAATTTTCGTAAAACTAAACTCGACAACATTTTACGGAACAACTCTCGTATAATTAAACTCAATAAAATTCTGCGTAATAAGTTTTGTAAAATTATAGTCGGAAACATTTTACAAAACAACTTTCGTAAAATATTTTACGAGACATCGTTCGTAAATTTAAACAGAGTAGTATTTTATAATACAACTTTCATAGAATAAATTTGACAAAGTTTACAAAATGAGTCTCGTAAAAAAAACTTAAAGAAAGATCGTACGAAAAATTTCTCGGATAAGGAATGAGATGGAGAAAAAGTCGAGAAGTGAAATTCGCCCATTCGCTTCTCTCCACAGTTTCGCCATCCTCTCTGAAAACCTGATCGCCCAACAAGTCTTCCTGGTCGCCCTTGGCTATTCCCAAAACGCCAATAGGCTTACGACGAGATACTTTTTCGTTTTCGTGTAAGCAAAGGATACTAGGGCTGAAATCCGTATCGGAAAAATATGGATCACCGAACAAAAACCGCAGGACAGGTTTCAGCCTAAAGGCGGCCAGTAAAGTATATTAATCCAGGAAGAATCAATATTCTTACTATCCGTAAAGGGTGGATAGACACAAGAAGAGGAAGGGGACATGAACAAGCAAAATGGAGAAGAGACAAAACCGGATCTCCAATGGGACTAAGGTATGTCCGTTTTAGAAATTTTATCAGACTTGTAATTTTTCTTAGGAAAAGAATGAAAATTTCTTGGAAACTGTCGTACACTTAAGGGAACTTAGAAAATAGGTGGATAGTCTAGCAAGCCGAGTCTTAGGCGATTTTTCAGTCTTGTTCTATTATTCCTTAACTGTCCAGGAAGAACTTGCAAACATATCTAATATCTCGTAAAACCAAGAAATGATCGTCATACTTTCAAGCATACTCATCTCACTTCCTAAAGAAAGAAATAACGAGGAACACAAACATCGTCTTAAAACCGACTCGTTCCTAGCACTTTTCTAAAATCGCCAATCGAAAATCACAATCCTAACGTCGTCTTTAAATCGACCCAGATTGTCGATCATCTCAGTCCTCGAAAGAAAAAACGTACACAACCCTTCGAAAGAACAGTTCATCTGTTTTCTTTCGTAAAAAGGAGGGAGTAGGTATGTATACTACACTCGTATACTCCCACAATTTAATTTTTCTGCCTCAGCGTCAAGAAAACGCTTTTGATAAAGCAAACTCTCGCACGAGTAGACAGAACAACACTTAGGCATTGCGATGCCCCATCAAAATCATCTGAAAAAGCAAATGACAATCTAAGATTCGTCTAAAACGCTAGCGACGTATCAAAACCGTCACAAACATAGTCTTGAGAGCTCTACATCATCTCTTGTTGTAATCTCGCGATTAGAAAACTCGTACAAACATCTGACTAATAACATGACAGTTAACGATTAAATCATAACGAAATAACCTTCGATAAAACTCCATGATTAATTCCAAGCAACTTTCACCATAGGTTGAAATCAAAGCGGAAACGTTTCCCGTCTAATCTGCGGAAACATCGCAACTTTGACATCATCGATTTCCTATCTTCGTAAAACGGGTCACCCATTGTTTTCTTATAACAAAAACTTTTTATACGAATTAGTCCACGGTAAAACAAGATTGGTGTCATGCAAAATGACTTCCCAATACGTAAAAGTGAATGAGGAAAAAATATTTATCGTTCGCAAATATCACGAGTAATTTGCGAGAAACACTCTCCATTCACTTCTATAAGAAGCTCCTCCCACAATAATTTCACGAAAAATCCTTTGTATATTCAAATCAAGTCATATGAAGCAACTTTCGGAAATAAATATAACAGGTCTTACGAAGAACTGTCGTAGATAGTTTTCATATAATAAAAACGAAGCTCCCCGCAGATCGCTGACTGCCACTTCCCTCGGTTACATCTGAGCAGGAAATCACCCCACAACTGACTCCGCACAGGTCTGTGTCAAACCTCTTAGGCTTCTTCTCCCTCTGACGTAAAGGAAACAAATTTCATACAACTAAAGGAAACGTTATACGAAACGTTCATCGTATAAATGAAACCTAAAGTGGAAAATCGTTTTCAACAACCATCAGCCATAACACGGAAAACTCCGCTATACTTGGCTTATCAATCTTGAGAAATTCTATCTGGCCCTCGGCCAATCACGCCGTCCCTAAAAAGCCCGTACCAGAGTTTTGCATCCCCTTTAAGGATAATTCCAAAATAACTTGAACTCAATGTTAACACGAAAGTGTAATGGTCTAGTCTTTTACAAACAACGTCCTTGGCTATAATTGAGCGACAACTGCTCCAATCACTTAACGACCGAACGACAATCCACGATTTGTCGTTAAACGCCAATCTACGATTACCCAAACAATTCGTCGTATAACGCATAAGCGGAAATCATACAATAAATTCTTCATAACAAAGCTCAGTCCCGACAAAAAATGGTTAACGGGAAAGTTAAGCTTATCATCAATTGATTAAGTTCTATATACTCAATAATTCATTTTAAGCCGGAAAAAAAATTTACCCATAAAAACCCGGCATGTAAGCAAAAGCTCGTAACAATGCTCCTGGAGCCATACGAAACATCCCTAAAAATACACGAAATAAATCTCGAAGGGCCGACTCTTCACAAAGTACTGTGAAGAAAAACGCTTCTTTCCAGGGAGAAATTTGTGCGTCCCCTTGGTCCTAATTCCTCTATCATGAATCAAACAACTTAACATTCAAACATGAACAACAATTTTGGCTGTAAACATCAGCAAAACCAAAATGTTTCTCTAATGAATGGTTAAGACTAAGCCCTTGCAACACCGCGAAAAATCTAAATCCGCAAACATTTCAAGCACGAAACGCGACATACGAAAGAGAAACCAATCTTCAGCATTGCGAGACACCGCAGACGCCTGAAGAATTATTTTTCAACAAACATAATCTCAAAAATTTTGGGGTCAAAAACAGTAGTCTCAAAAACAACGTATAAATTTACTACTCTTGAGGAACTTTCCCGAAATAATTTCAGATAGCGAGTAGAACGGACAACGTCCAACTCACCATATGGCGAGTACAACTGGCAACGTCCAGCTTCTTGGTCAAACTCGCCATCAGGATAGTATGACCATTCCAACTCGCCATCAGGCTAGTAGGACCAGCCCAACTCGCCATCATTCTAGTAGGACAAGTCCAACTCGCCCAGTCCAACTCGCCATCATATTAGTAGGACGAGTCAAACTCGCCATTAAGCTAGTAAGATGTTGGGGTCAAAATCGGTCACGACGAAATCAATGTTCGAAAGTTACCAAAGAATCTTTCTAAAAAGATTATAAAAATACTAAAAACTAAAACTTTTTACTTTTAGAATATTACACGACAAGATCCTAGAACGAACAGTTCCCGAACATCAAAAGAATAAAACTGCGTCATCCGACGCACCGGTCGGACACACCACAACCAACCCGCCCAATGGCAAGTTGGATCGACCAATTCAACTCGCTATTGGGCGATTGGACGCACGATGTCCAACTATCCCAATGGCGAGATGGACACACCACATCCAACTCGCCCAATAGCGAGTTGGATCGACCAATCCAACTCGCCATTGGATGAGTTGGAAGCACCAAGTCCAACTCGTCCAATGGCGAGCTAGATCAGTCTTGTCCAATTCTCCATCAGATGACTTGGATCAATCTCATGCCATGCATTATCGTATCCAGAATCCCAATTCCGGGTCTCGATCAAAGTATCTCTTATTTTGTCTCGATTGGAGTTACCGTTGGAACTTTACGGTAAAAACTGTAGAGACTTGTTTTCTCGTATAAGTTCAAATTGATCGTGTAAAAAGGCACAACAACGGTTAACATAACACCAATACTGCATTGAGTAAATGAGCGATTTGAATTATTTTATAAGAACCGACGTCGTATCAAGAATGATTTCTCTAAGAAGTCGTAAAAACGCTTAAGGTCGTAAAACAACATGAAAGGGTCTAAGACGCAGAAAAAGCCCACTTACAATTTAGACGAGAATGAGTCTAGAATTACAAGGACAGTTTATCGAATATTCGCGAAATAAGGTAAATGTCAAGTTCAATGATAAATGTAAAGTTTCAAAGGATAATCATGAAAATAGAGAAAATGGAATATTTTCGTGAGAGGATAAACTCGACCAGGGGCAGACAAGGAAAGTCCAAATGGACCTAAGGTGGAGTATATAAGGGATGCAGAGGCGAGAGGCGAAGGGGACAATTCTTTTAGACTGAGAACTCTTTGTACTTAGAAACTTTAGACTTTATTCTTGACAAGTTCGGTTTCTATAACTGGCACACGATTACTAGACGAACTCGCACAAGAAATTTGATCTCTTGTTCCACTCTTTCAATTGAAGTACTCCGGTTTGATCCTCGAAAGGGGTACGTAGGCAGCCTTTCATAAGGTCCAGTCCAAAATCTTTTTAAACTTTTTTCGTATTTTTTTGTTTTTCATTATCGAGCTGCGACTTAATTAGGTTGAAGGTTTTAGGTTGCTAGAACTAGAAAACTCGCTGACAGCTCTTTCGACCGAATATTTTACAATCTGTTATCACTTCGCTACGCTCTTACGCGGATTCAAAATAAGATCGACTTTTCCTATAAATTAGTTTTGTTATCTTTTCGTATTTTCCGCATTTATTTAGTCACTTGTCGTTGGGTTTCTCATAGAATTCGGACCTCAGATAAAATTAGAATTTCTTGGCTTTTCTTATTTTACGAAAATCGATAGTACGAATTTCGGTTCCCAAAGGGGATAGAAGTTTGGAGTGGAAAACGAGTGAGTACGAAGTCTGTGAGAAGGAGTTTACAAGAAGGAAACTTGATTGACAGCGGCCGTTTTCTCTCAAAAGAAAATGTTGATTACTGTCTTAACTTTCAAATAATATGCAGGAGGAGAAGAAAAAGGCATCATCATTCGTCGGAAAATCACAAGAAAACTAATGTTTTAAGATTTTTTTGTAGAAAAAAAGCAAAGGAGGATGAGTCAGGTTGGAGTTTTAACGTTGATCACACAAAAGTAAAATACGATGCCGTGATCAAGGAGAACGAGACGTATAGTTCTGTTTTAGCAATGAATGGTCCGGGAAAAAGACAAATTAGATCGGCTACTGCTACCAACAGCGCCGGTTCTCTTGACATACGAGTTTCCTGTCTTGGTGAAGGATCCAGGAGAGTACACATCAGCCCCACTGGAGATAAAGGACGACAAGACATTGAGTTGTTCATGGCTGTTAGACTAGACTTTGTGTGGCTCGAGATATATGTCACTTACGGGTAGGCTGATGTAGATCTGTACCAACGTCAGAGAGAAGATGAAGATGGTGTCGACCCGCACCAAAATATGATACCAGCTCCGAAACAAGTCCCATGGAGAGGTAGTGTAAGGATGAAAATTTAGAAAATGATCTAACAAGTAAATTTGTGGTTAATAACATAACTGTTGGATATGAATCAGGTTTGCGGGCACGTGGTTACCTCTTGGCAAGGAGGGAAGTACTGATGGAAATTTGCACGCCACAAGAGATGGAAAACAGAGAGAGCCTTGGCGGCATTAACTCGGGATTTGGAGAGAGATAGATGTTATATTCATGGAAGTGATTCTGAATCATCAGGAGACTCGTGCTCTTTGATTGCAGTCTCTGTTCTAAATCTCGGCCGTGTAGCCGAATTAGCGGCCGAGAAATCGCTCAACGGTGAGTAACCATGGCGAACTGAAATTATGCTTTAAAAAAATTGGCTGAAAAAGTAGTTTCAGTGATTTCATCTTGTAAATCGAATCATATATTTGAGATCTATGAAATTTAGGCAAAAACAACAAGAAAAATTCTTTAGAAATCGTAAAAACGAAATAGCCGTCACATAATAAAATTGCAGGAAAACAAAGAAATAAGGAAGAAGACGAATGAAAATGACGATTGTATCCCTCATTTAAACAAAAACTTAAAAAACTGTAAAAGAGTGCACTTGTCTAATGTTCGAAGCCGTGTTGATTACACTGTTGGGCTCGAGTATGGCCCGGTAGCTGATCTCCAAATAATAAAAGATGGCAATAGGCCGGGACAGGCCCATCACAGGCTTGATGCCTAAAAGGAGCTAAGCTGGAGCCGGAGGCTGAAAGCTAAGGACTCAAACTAAGGAGCTCACGGAGAAGAGGAAGCTCACGTTGTGACAAGGAGAAGCGCAGGACCCGGTCAAAGGGAAGCTGTTGCGGATTCCACCTTAAGCGGAGACGATCTCGGAGATTAGTTGAAGACAACCTAAAGAAGTCCAAGGCTATTTAAAGAGAAGATCGAGAACTAAGAAAGGGATCCGATTCAACTCATTTTTTTTACTCAACATTCATCAAAACATTCTTATTGTAACATTCTTATAATCTTTGTATTCATCAAAGATCACCTTTTGTAACCATCCCATTTCTACTATATCAATACAAATCGAAGTTCATTCTACAAGTTCTTACGGGATTCAGCCCGCGATTATCTTTCCCTAACCTTTCCTAAACATTAAACCTGATCTAAAATCTAGGTGTGAGTTTTCCCCCTCACAATTGGCGCCGTCAGTGGGGAAGAAACAATCGAATCCCTTACTCTAACTTGAGGATGAATCCTACCGATCAGACAGCAAACCCGTCTGACCTTAACCTCCCGATCCAGAGCGATGGCTCACCGAACGACGGAGGCTCTAGTCCTGTAATCACAGAGCCTCGACGTGGCGACCACCGATCTGGGCAACAGCTTCCGGCTGGCGCTCTAACGAGCCAAACTACAACCGGGGGTATTAACCCGAGATCATCAAGTGGAACCACCTCCGGGCTCCCGATCACCGAGAATCCTCAGCAGCAAGCCATTCCGAATCAAAAGGAGGCTCAGCTCTCTGAGATTCGCCAGATGATGATGCAGTTAGTGGACAGAACTATGGAAAAGTGAGCGCACGATGCATCAGCTGACTGTTCGTCAGCAACAATTCGAAGAGATAACTAGATCTCTAAACTCAACAACCCAACCACCACAACGTCAAGCTCCGGGGGCCATTTTTCATGATCGATTAACCGATCCCTCATTCCCCCGAGGACGTTTAAACTTTTCCCCTGATAGCACTGCTCCGGAAGGACGCGGATCTGCTTTCCAGACACCTCATACCTGGACAGCCCCCGTGTTTAATCCATCTAACACCAGTGCTATGGGAAGTAACATAGCGCCAACTAGCTCCACACCCGGTCAGGTTACTGACAGGAGTACTCGCTTACCTCCTCCGCCGCCTGATCTTAGGTCCAGAGCAGGAATATCCTTCCCATCTGGGGGCAGAGCGTCAGCTTCGGTTTATCAAACCAGAAGCTCGATCCCGAATGGGGACAGTTATCAAAGGATATATTCCGATAACCCCAGAGCTGGTGAGCGATCTAGCCCTCCAACCGCAGGGGAGGATGAGCCAACTCGATTCCGTCAGGAACCTGCCCGTCGGGTACCTGCTAACGACCCAAACATCCTTCCTTTAGAGGGATCCGAAGCTATCCGTAGATATATGGAACGAACTCACGCAGCTCTCCAAAAATTGGGAGCTCAAGTCCATAAAGCTACGAGCTCAGCTCCCGAAATCGATAGCTTGATCGAGGAAACTCGTGGAACTCCATTCACGGACAGAATTGCCAGCTCTCACATAAGGGATACCCGACAAATCAGAATTCCCGAGTATGATGGGACCTCCGACCCGAAGGCCTATTTGAGAGCTTTCCGATTGGCAATCGTTAAAGCCCATTTCACACAGGAAGAATGTGAAGCAGGTTACTGCAGGACATTCGCCGAAAATTTGGTCGGAACAGCCCTTGAGTGGTTCTCCGGTCTCGAGCCAGCCTCGATAGACAATTTCGATCAATTAACTAACGCCTTCATGAAGCAGTACTCAACCCATATCCTGAAGCAAGCCTCCGAGGCCGACCTTTGGAAGGTCAGTCAAGGAATGGGAGACTCACTACGAATCTACATCGAGAAATTCAGGGTAATAAGAACTAAGCTCTCGAATCCTAACAACTTAGTCGCCATCGAGGCTCTTAGGAGAGGTCTGATCTATAAATCGAAATTCTGGTCAGAGCTAACACTCAATACTCCTCCAACTATCGATGACGCTCTTCATAGAGCCACCAAATATATCACTCTGGAGGAGGAGACAGCTGCACTGGATAAACTCCACAAGAAACCTCAGAATCACTCGAAAGGTGAATCCTCTGAGACTAAGGGACCTCACAAAAAGGGTAACCTCCGAAATAATCAGACTCAGGGAGAACATTCCTACGCAATCGAGGAAGACAAGGAAGAGAAACCTGTTGCAGCAGCAAACAAAACTCCCTGGTCAAAAGGCTTTGATAAAGGCAAACGTTGCTCTTATCACGATCGCGAAGGGCACTCAACCGAGGAATGTTGGGACCTCCAACGTCAGCTGGCAGCTAAATTCGCAGCCGGAGAAATAAAGGGCGTGGACCTTAAAAAGCCATCACCTTATCAGAAAAGAGGTTCCAGGGACACTTTCCCGAAACGCGAGAGGTCACCTGAGAAGGAGACCGATTCGCCACCTCCAGCTCCCAAGAAAAGAGTCGACATGATTCTTGGGAAATTCCCCCAAGGAAAAAGTTTACAAGTCGAAGCTCTCTTGAGCAAACCGTCCCCTCAATCGAGCCCCGACTCGAGGGTGGACTGTATCCTTGGAGGATCAAACATATGTCAAGACTCCGTCAATTCCATTAAGAATCACGTGCCGAAGGCTGTGTCTAACACTGGACCTAAACCTCCTAACCCTGAATCCAATACTAAGATTTCTTTCTGGGAGAGCGAGACCTCAAACCTTGACAGACCTCACGATGATGCGTTGATCGTCACACTGAACATCGCAGGATACGAGGTCCCTAAGCTCATGATAGACACATGAAGCTCTGTCGACCTCATTTTCTATAACACCCTAAAAGGGATGGAAATAGACGACTACGAAATTATTGGCCAGAAAGCTAACCTTGTAGGCTTCTCCGGAGAAACATCTACCTCATTGGGAACTATCAAGCTCCCAGTCATAGCTGGCGGAATAATGAAAATGACAAACTTAGTAGTCATCGACAGACCTTCCCCGTTCCATGCGATTCTGGGAAGACCCTGGATTCACAAAATGAAGGCAGTAGCCTCAACGTACCATCAATGCGTAAAATTCCCAACACCCGAAGGGATAGCTACCATACACGGTAGCCAGAAGATATCCAGGATCTGCTATTTGGGAGGATTCGAAATCCTCAAAAATCCCCCCAATAGCAATTACAGATCCAGGAGGGTCGCGAAATGCAACAAAATATCCGAGGTCCCCCCAAGAACCTCACTGAAAAAGTTTGCATTGATGACTCAGATCCTGAAAGACAGGTGAGCATCGGATCCGAGCTACCTCCTGAAACAAAAAAGGAGCTCATTGATTTTCTGAAAAGCAATGTCAAAACCTTTGCATGGTCCACCAGCGACATGAAGGCATAGATCCGAACATCACCACCCATAAGCTAAAAGTAGACCCTACTTTCAAACCGATCAAACAAAAGCGTCGCAAGCTAGGCCTCGAGAAGGCTCAAGCTGTTAACGATGAAGTTGACCGACTTACGAAAGCTGGGTCCATTCGAGAAGTACATTACCCCGACTGGTTAGCTAACCCAGTAGTGGTAAAGAAGAAAAACGGGAAATGGAGAATCTGTGTAGACTTCACAGACCTGAACAAAGCTTGTCCTAAAGACAGCTTCCCGTTACCTCACATCGACCGCCTGGTTGATGCAACAGCTGGCCATCGACTCCTATCCTTTATGGATGCCTTCTCAGGATACAACCAAATCATGATGGATCCTGATGACCAGGAGAAAACTGCATTCATAACCGAACGAGGAACCTATTGTTACAAGGTTATGCCATTCGGATTAAAAAATGCGGGAGCTACCTACCAGAGGCTAGTAAATAAGATGTTTGCTGGGCAACTTGGAAAAACCATGGAGGTCTATATTGACGATATGCTAGTCAAGTCCTCAGCTGGAGAAGACCATATCGCCCATTTAAGTGAATGCTTCGATATCCTTAACAAGTACGATATGAAGCTCAATCCCACTAAATGTACCTTTGGGGTACCCTCGGGCGAGTTCCTAGGCTACCTCGTAACCGAAAGAGGCATTGAAGCCAATCCGCAGCAGATAGCAACCTTCCTAGAAATGCCGTCACCTAGGACAACTAGAGAGGTACAGAGATTGACTGGACGAATCGCGGCATTAAATCGATTCATATCCAAGTCCACCGATAAGTGTCTCCCGTTCTACAAGCTTCTAAGAAATAATAAGAAGTTCTTATGGGACGAGAAATGCGAGGAAGCCTTCAAGCAATTGAAAGCTTACCTCTCCGAACCTCCGATCCTATCTAAACCAGTAGTAGGAGAGCCATTGTACCTGTACCTCGCTGTGTCGACTGCTGCAGTTAGCGGCGTTCTGGTACGAGAGGAACAAAACGAACAAAGACCTGTCTATTACACCAGTAAGAGTTTGATAGATGCCGAAACAAGGTACCCTGCAATGGAAAAGCTAGCTCTAGCAGTCGTAACAGCTGCTAGAAAGCTGCGACCTTACTTCCAATCGCATTCAATCGTCGTAATGACCTCACAACCATTACGAATGATATTGCACAGCCCTAGCCAGTCCGGGCGATTGGCCAAATGGGCCATAGAGCTCAGTGAATACGATATTGAGTATAGACCTCGAGCAGCAGCGAAAGCTCAGGTCCTTGCCGACTTTGTCATTGAACTAGCATCCGAGCAATTAGACTCCGAAATGGAATCTCCGAAGTGGAGCCTGTATGTCGACGGAGCCTCGTCAAAACAGGGCTCCGACGTCGGTCTAAGGCTAACTTCTTCAGCAGGAGAAACCATTGAGCAGTCATATAGGCTCGGATTCAGCGCCTCAAACAACGAAGCTGAATATGAAGCACTAATCGCAGGGTTGAAACTCGCCCTAAGTCTCGGAATTCGAGAACTAAACGCTTATAGTGACTCACAGCTAGTAGCTAGCCAGTTTCACGGAGAATATGAAACGAGGGACGAAAGAATGGGGGCATATCTCGAAGTCGTCCAGAACCTCACCAGACAGTTCGACAAATTCGAGCTAACAAGGATCCCACGAGGAGAGAACTCCTCAGCAGATGCGTTGGCTGCTTTAGCTTCCACGTCAGACCCCCTCGTAAAACGGATCATACCCGTAGAAGGAATCGAAAAACCAAGCATCGACATAGCTACTAAAGCTGAGAAAGAGAGCAAACTAACAGAGCAACCTGAGGGTACCTGCCCTGAAACGGTAGCTACCCAAGTTTTCACAACATTTTGGTTCCCAAAAACCAGAATATGCAGCTCTAAAAAGCATACCTCCGGGAACACAATCCAAATCACGGAAGGTATTCCTCGAAATTCAGACTCCCTGGAGCCTGATCTCAAGAATACCCCCGGGGGCACCAACTCAGACCCACTCGTCTGCAGAGTTAAAACCAAAGCCGTTCAGCTCTCCAAAATTCATCTGGAGGTATTCCTCGGAATTCAGACTCCCTGGAGCCCAATCCTACCAATACCTCCGGGGGCACCACGACACCAGGTCCCGAACAGGAACCTCCCTCGTCTCTTCATAACAAAGTTGTAGGGAGAGAGGATTGGAGAATTCCAATCACGCAATACATCCTAGAAGGAAAGACTCCACCCAATAAATGGGAGGCTCGAAAGCTCAAAGCATTAAGCGCGAGATATTGCGTAATTGAATCTGTCCTCCTCAAACGAAGCATTTCCGGACCTTACCTAAAATGCGTCCATGGCCTCGTTGCTATGAGACTCATGAAAGAAATGCACGATGGTTCCTGCGGGAACCACTCTGGAGGAAGAGCTCTAGCCATCAGAATCAAAAGACAGGATATTTCTGGCCTACCATTATTGCAGATTGTGAGGCCTATTCCTCTTCATGCGACAAATGCCAGAGGCATGCACCGATTATACACCAACCTGCGGAAAAGCTGTCTAACATATCCGCCCCTTATCCATTTATGAGATGGTCCATGGATATCGTGGGACCACTAGTAGCATCAGGAAGTGGAAAGAAGAAGCTACGCTTCCTCTTAGTCCTAACAGACTACTTCACGAAATGGATAGAGGCTGAAGCTTTCCAGCAGGTAACCAGGGTCGAGGTCGAGCAATTTGTGTGGAAAGAAATCGTGTGTAGACACGGCGTCCCATACGAAATCGTAACTGACAATGGAGGACAATTCATATCCCACGATTTCAAAATATTTTGTGACAAGTGGAATATTCGCCTGACCTTCTCATCACCTCGCCGACCTCAAGGAAAAGGACAGGCGGAGGCTGCTAATAAATCAGTATTAGCAAACCTCAAGAAACGCCTCGGAACCCAGAAGGAACTCTGGTCAGAAAAGTTACTTGAAGTACTTTGGGCATGTCGAACCACCCACGAAAAGCTACAGAAGAAACTCCTTTTTCCTTAGCATATGGGATGGAAGCTGTCGTTCCAGCTGAAACCATTGCTGGTAGCCTCCGCCGGGAACTCTGTACGTCCAATCCCGCAGCTAATGATCAGCTCCTAACTGACAGCCTCGATCTAATCGAGGAAAGACGGGACCGAGCTCTGATTCGCATTCAGAACTATCAGCAAGCAATGGCACGACAGTACAATTCCAAAGTCAGGCTCCGACAGTTCGCTGTAGGTGACCTAGTACTTAGGAAAGTTTTCGAAGGAACCAAGGAACCAGATGCTGGAAAGTTAGGAACCAACTGGGAAGGTCCCTACCAGATCATCCACGTGGTACGACCTGGCGTTTACAAGCTCCGAAAGGTGCGAACCGGGGTACCTGAAATCAGATCGTGGAACGCCACGAATCTTAAGAGATATTATCATTAGGTACCTAAAATTCCTGAACTACGTTAGGCTTGATCCCTTGACTGGGTACGTAGGCAACTCCGTCATGAGTGCAGCCCCAACCTCATTTCAACACTTCGTTCACCACGATCAAAGGGGGCATATGTCTGATTAAAATCACATAGCCCACGCAGCAAATGTATGATCGTTATAATACAGCAATTGTATGATTACTATGATACCATGTATCCAATTATCAATAAAGAAATTATTCTCGATATCTCAATTCTTTAACAAAACAGGTCTCTAAGACCTGGACCCAAAGGTCTTAAAATCCTTATCAAATCCTCCCAAGGTCTTAAAATCCTTATCAAATCTCCAAGGTCTTAAAATCCTTATCAAATCTCTAAGGTCTTAAAATCCTCATCAAGTCTCAACAGGTCTTAAATCCTAAAGCAAGTCTCAAACAGGTCTTAAAATCCTATCAAGTCTCAATGGGTCTTAAAATCCACAAACGAATTCAGGTTTCCCAAGAACCTCCCCTAAGGGTTTTCAGGTTCCGAAACTCAGGTTCCTAAAAAACTTTAAGCTAACCTCGATACTTCAGGAACCCCTCTTAAGGGGCCAAAAAACGATCCACGTCTTCCAGACTTATCATAAAATCCGAGATCTAATTCTGAGGATTCACTAAACCCTCTTAATTAGTAATCAAAGCACAGTCTTCTATCAAAACTCTTAACCAAATTCGAGCTCATCCAAAAAATGACTAAGTCAAATCGAAAAACTCGAAACGAAACTGGAAACCAAGTTTTGATAGATAAAGGTTTAAAGGCCTCCTCAGGCCAACAAAGGTTCCAAGGACCTTAACATAAACAAAGGTTTAAAAGCCTCCTCAGGCTATAAGTCTTAGAAACAAATGAAACAAGCCCATCGGGCAGAAATCCTAGGAAAACATGAAAGAGCCTCAGCTCTTAAACTTCCTTGTCATCCGAGCTCTTCTCAGCTCCCTTACCAGCTGGATCTTCCTCCTCAGGAACCTCCTCCTCCATCTCCTTGTCACTAACCTCCGAGGCGGGGCGACTGGGTAAGAACCCATCAATCCCAAATTAGAACCGAACTCTCCAGAAAAGGAGAGATTAAACATATTAATCTCTAAAGTACCTGAGCTCTCGAGAGTTGGGGAAGAGGGAGCTTGCCGATCGAGAAATCCGAGACCTGAGCCTTCTCATACGCCGCGACAGCTTCTGGCATCATCGCCACCAAGCGATCATACTCGTCTTGAGTACTCTTAATCTCGCCATCCAGCATGTCTTTCAGGAGCTCGGTGTTGGCTTGAATCTCTTGAGCATGAACCAGGAGATCGACTTCGTCTTCTTCTTGGAGAACTTCTCCTTGACAACAACCAGAACTTTGTTGTAGGCTTCAGCTACCTCCTTCTTTCCTCTCGGACGGCTAGCCTGACCTCAGCTTCCTTGTTCTTCTGGCTGCTCTGGGATGAAGCAATCAGCTCCTTAACCTGATACTCGGCTATCTTCCGAGCAGCGTCCAAATCCCCAATCTTCCTATTCTTTACGAGGTCACATCAATCTGGCTCTCGATTGTCCCTGCTGAGCATGCATTTGAGCCAAGCCTCTTTACCTCAGCCTGGAGATCCGAGATCAGAGCCCGAGTCTGATTGAGCTCAGTCTTGTTGGCCTTGACCAGTTCAGTGACCTGAGCTAATTCCTCAGCACTGGGGGCATTGTTAACGGCGTCTTCAAATTTGAACTGAGCCCTGTTAATAGCGCCAGCCAGCTACAGAAAACAAAAAACGGTTCAGCGAAAAATCTTCCAAAGATAAAGCTAAAAGTCAAAATAGACTTCATACCTGACCCATATGATGGGCAATATCGACATACTCGTCCTTGTGCGTGAGATTGGAGATCGAGGGGAGGGAACACCCGGTACTCTTCATATGTGCCTCATCAGGGTAGCCAAACCCCACGGATCATCCAAAACCGATCCAGGCTTCGAATGAGCAAAGTTCCAGCCAACGGTTCCCCCTCTAGAGGAGGAGGAGGAAGACCTCGAAGGTCTGTCAATCTGGTCAGTTCGGGACCTCTTGTTCCTCGGGGGCTCAAATCTGGAGGATCCCTCGCCATTTGAGGATTAGCTTCAGTCATCGGACCTCGGAGGGAAGGCCAACTTCCTGAACTTTAGCTCCGAAGAGCTAACACCTTTAGCAGGAGCAGAGCCTCCTTCGTCAAGAGCCTCCTTCACAGAGTCAAGGAAGGATCCTCCTTGGTTCTTGTCACTTCCTCTAGAGGAGCTGGCAGCCTTGGTCGATCTACCCCTTGGAACGGAAGGAAGGCTGAATAGGCATCTTCTGTGATTGAGTCTTCTCGGAAGTACTTGCTCCAGATGAAACCGAATCACCCTCAGAAACTAAATCATGAAAGAGATTCATTAATCACATGAGACAAATTCAAACAGTAAAATTATGAATTGAGAGTAGAAGTATACCCTCTAAACCAGCAACCGTCACTGAATCTGGGAAGGACGCCTGGTATCGCTCAGGAAACCTAGCTGACCAACTCTCGAAGTGGTGTAAGCTCCCCAAGTGTTAGGGCTATGCTGCAGCTTCCTGTAGAGAGCTCTAGTAAGCTTACTAGACAACTTGACAGGATCCTTAATTTCTGCAAAAAAAAAAGTCAAAAAACGATTAAGCACATCACGATAAGCAAAGATAAACATGCAAACATATCCCTAAAATCCTAACCAGAAATGTCAGACCATGAGTTCCTGAGGTCACGGCCTACAGGAACGTCAAGGGATCAATCTTGACATAAAAGTACTTCTTCCGCCAGTCATCGTCACTGGCCGTGAATTTAAAGATACCTAACCCTGGACGACAGGGGAGGTAGTAGGTACCGCTTCCAC
>NC_079513.1:11437936-11476613 GCF_000801105.2 Raphanus sativus | reverse complement strand
TGGTACGACCTGGCGTTTACAAGCTCCGAAAGGTGCGAACCGGGGTACCTGAAATCAGATCGTGGAACGCCACGAATCTTAAGAGATATTATCATTAGGTACCTAAAATTCCTGAACTACGTTAGGCTTGATCCCTTGACTGGGTACGTAGGCAACTCCGTCATGAGTGCAGCCCCAACCTCATTTCAACACTTCGTTCACCACGATCAAAGGGGGCATATGTCTGATTAAAATCACATAGCCCACGCAGCAAATGTATGATCGTTATAATACAGCAATTGTATGATTACTATGATACCATGTATCCAATTATCAATAAAGAAATTATTCTCGATATCTCAATTCTTTAACAAAACAGGTCTCTACGAACCTGGACCCAAGGTCTTAAAATCCTTATCAAATCTCCAAGGTCTTAAAATCCTTATCAAATCTCCAAGGTCTTAAAATCCTTATCAAATCTCTAAGGTCTTAAAATCCTCATCAAGTCTCAACAGGTCTTAAAATCCTAAGCAAGTCTCAACAGGTCTTAAAATCCTAAGCAAGTCTCAATGGGTCTTAAAATCCCACAAACGAATTCAGGTTCCCAAGAACCTCCACCTAAGGTGTCCGAGTTGAACTCAGGTTCCTAAAAACTTTAAGCTAACCTCGATACTTCAGGAACCCCTCTTAAGGGGCCAAAAACGATCCACGTCTTCCAGACTTATCATAAAATCCGAGATCTAATTCTGAGGAGTCACTAAACCCTCTTAATTAGTAATCAAAGCACAGTCTCTATCAAAACTCTTAACCAAATTCGAGCTCATCCAAAAAATGACTAAGTCAAATCGAAAAACTCGAAACGAAACTGGAAACCAAGTTTTGATAGATAAAGGTTTAAAGGCCTCCTCAGGCCAACAAAGGTTCCAAGGACCTTAACATAAACAAAGGTTTAAAAGCCTCCTCAGGCTATAAGTCTTAGAAACAAATGAAACAAAGCCCATCGTGCAGAAATCCTAGGAAACATGAAAGAGCCTCAGCTCTTAAACTTCCTTGTCATCCGAGCTCTTCTCAGCTCCCTTACCAGCTGGATCTTCCTCCTCAGGAACCTCCTCCTCCATCTCCTTGTCACTACCTCCGAGGGCGGTTTCGACTGGGGCTGAGTAAGAACCCATCAATCCCAAATTAGAACCGAACTCTCCAGAAAAGGAGAGATTAAACATATTAATCTCTAAAGTACCTGAGCTCTCGGAGAGTTGGGGAAGAGGGAGCTTGCCGATCGAGAAATCCGAGACCTGAGCCTTCTCATACGCCGCGACAGCTTCTGGCATCATCGCCACCAAGCGATCATACTCGTCTTGAGTACTCTTAATCTCGCCATCCAGCATGTCTTTCAGGAGCTCGGTGTTGGCTTGAATCTCTTGAGCATGAACCAGGAGATCGACTTCGTCCTTCTTCTTGGAGAACTTCTCCTTGACAACAACCAGAACTTTGTTGTAGGCTTCAGCTACCTCCTTCTTTCCTCTCCGGACGGCTAGCCTGACCTCAGCTTCCTTGTTCTTCTGGCTGCTCTGGGATGAAGCAATCAGCTCCTTAACCTGATACTCGGCTATCTTCCGAGCAGCGTCCAAATCCCCAATCTTCCTATTCTTTACCTGAAGATCCATCAACTGGCTCTCGATTGTCCCTTGCCGAGCATCGCATTTTGAGCCAAGCCTCTTTACCTCAGCCTGGAGATCCGAGATCAGAGCCCGAGTCTGATTGAGCTCAGTCTTGTTGGCCTTGACCAGTTCAGTGACCTGAGCTAATTCCTCAGCACTGGGGGCATTGTTAACGGCGTCTTCAAATTTGAACTGAGCCCTGTTAATAGCGCCAGCCAGCTACAGAAAACAAAAAACGGCTCAGCGAAAAATCTTCCAAAGATAAAGCTAAAAGTCAAAATAGACTTCATACCTGACCCATATGATGGGCAATATCGACATACTCGTCCTTATGCGTGAGATTGGAGATCGAGGGGAGGGAACACCCGGTACTCTTCATGTGCCTCATCAGGGTAGCCAAACCCCACGGATCATCCAAAACTGATCCAGGCTTCGAATGAGCAAAGTTCCAGCCAACGGTTCCCCCTCTAGAGGAGGAGGAGGAAGACCTCGAAGGTCTGTCAATCTGGTCAGTTCGGGACCTCTTGTTCCTCGGGGGCTCAAATTCTGGAGGATCCCTCGCCATTTGAGGATTAGCTTCAGTCATCGGGACCTCGGAGGGAAGGCCAACTTCCTGAACTTTAAGCTCCGAAGAGCTAACACCTTTAGCAGGAGCAGAGCTTCCTTCGTCAAGAGCCTCCTTCACAGAGTCAAGGAAGGATCCTCCTTGGTTCTTGTCACTTCCTCTAGAGGAGCTGGCAGCCTTGGTCGATCTACCCTTGGAACGGAAGGAATGCTGAATAGGCATCTTCTGTGATTGAGTCTTCTCGGAAGTACTTGCTCCAGATGAAACCGAATCACCCTCGGAAACTAATTCATGAAAGAGATTCATCAATCACATGAGACAAATTCAAACAGTAAAAATTATGAATTGAGAGTAGAAGTATACCCTCTAAGCCAGCAACCGTCACTGAATCTGGGAAGGACGCCTGGTATCGCTCAGGAAACCTAGCTGACCCAACTCTCGAAGTGGTGTAAGCTCCCCAAGTGTTAGGGCTATGCTGCAGCTTCCTGTAGAGAGCTCTAGTAAGCTTACTAGACAACTTGACAGGATCCTTAATTTCTGCAAAAAAAAAAAAGTCAAAAAACGATTAAGCACATCACGATAAGCAAAGATAAACATGCAAACATATCCCTAAAATCCTAACCAGAAATGTCAGACCATGAGTTCCTGAGGTCACGGCCTACAGGAATCGTCAAGGGATCAATCTTGACATAAAAGTACTTCTTCCGCCAGTCATCGTCACTGGCCGTGAATTTAAAGATACCTAACCCTGGACGACAGGGGAGGTAGTAGGTACCGCTTCCACCATCCTTGGAAGTACTCTCCTTTATAGAAAAGAGACTCATTAACTCGGTCAACCCTACGATAACCCCTTCCTCCTTGGCCCTAGTGATAAACCCATTTATCACTCTGATGACCGACGGGCAAAGTTGAGGATGGGCTAGCTGGTAATGATCTAAGAGATCCAGCAAAAGGGTGGGGAGAGGAAATCTAAGATGGCTCTTGGAGATATATTTCTCATGGACGCAGAACCAACCCTCCGGAACGGTCTCGGGGGTCTCATCTTCAACACAAGCTCTAACTAGATCGCTCTTGCCGTGAGCTTGAACATCAAGATTGATGACGTCCTGACCCTTTAAGAGCGAAGGGAAGTGAGGACCGGAGGAGGCGCTCTTGCTACCTTTCTTCTTCATCCTCTTGACTCTTGCTCCGATCGAGTCTTTAACCTTCTTCTTCTTGGCTTCTGTCGTCTTTTCACCGGCTTCCTGCTTGACCTTCATAATGCGGGCACCGGAGGCTGAGAGTTGAACCTCGCCGGAACTTTCTTTTTGACTCATGATAGTAAAAGGAAAGGGAAATAGGAAGCAAAAGAGAGGAATTGGACTAAGGCGAAATCTCAGGGAGAGGTTAAAGATGAAGAACTAGTTCGATCAAGAAGCGGATAAAAAAAAATAAGAAAACGCAGTAAAATAAAGGGAAAGAGGTGAATTACCTTGGAAACCGTCGAGAGGCGTGGAGGAAGTGGAGAGACAAGCAGTTAATTCTCTCAGCTTTATATCCCATCACATCTCGAAAATCGGAAATCAAATTTCAAACTTGCTTTAATCTAAGCCATCGATTTAATCAAAAGAAATTTACAGCCGTTCGATCAGATAAAAGTAAATATGGTTGAGATAGCTAGTAATCATGATCTCAACAAGAGAATCTAGCTTGGGCGGCTAAGTTTAGCTCCTGAGAATAACGATACCTAATCTCGAGAGCTGGGGGCAACTGTTGGGCCTGAGTATGGCCCGGTAGCTGATCTCCAAATAATAAAAGATGGCAATAGGCCGGGACAGGCCCATCACAGGCTTGATGCCTAAAAGGAGCTAAGCTGGAGCCGGAGGCTGAAAGCTAAGGACTCAAACTAAGGAGCTCACGGAGAAGAGGAAGCTCACGTTGTGACAAGGAGAAGCGCATGACCCGGTCAAAGGGAAGCTGTTGCGGATTCTACCTTAAGCGGAGACGATCTCGGAGATTAGTTGAAGACAACCTAAAGAAGTCCAAGGCTATTTAAAGAGAAGATCGAGAACTAAGAAAGGGATCCGATTCAACTCATTTTTTTTACTCAACATTCATCAAAACATTCTTATTGTAACATTCTTATAATCTTTGTATTCATCAAAGATCACCTTTTGTAACCATCCCATTTCTACTATATCAATTCAAATCGAAGTTCATTCTACAAGTTCTTACGGGATTCAGCCCGCGATTATCTTTCCCTAACCTTTCCTAAACATTAAACCTGATCTAAAATCTAGGTGTGAGTTTTCTCCCTCACATACACCACACTGTCTTTACGGTTTATGGTACAACTATGTCATACACAACAAAACAATCCCCGATTAATCCCCATATAATCCCCGAGTTATTTATTCGGCGCTAGGCCCTATCCAACCACACGCGTTAAGCCTAGCGTAGTTTCGTAGCAGGGGCTGTTCCAACTGCGGTGGAGGGAGTGATTAGGCTGGAGGAAGTTACATATAGGGTACCATCATCTTACACAAACGAGCGGGGTATGTATCTTACTAAAAAAATTATAAAATGAAGCTCTGGAAAAAAAAATTCTGGCATATGCAACGTATTTACATATGCATTACATATGACAATGTGCAGCTGCGAATTTGCGTGAGAGCCCTTTAACCTTAGAGGAAGGTGGCAGATCAGAATCAGAGAAAGATCTTAAAATGCCAAGGTGTGTGTGTGTGTGGGGAGGGGGGTTATGAGGGATCCTCTCAGTTCCACAGAAGGGTTGGGAATGCAGGAACGCTGGCAATATGATGAGTATGGCCATGCAGAGATTTAGAAAATGATTTAGTATCAAACACAAAAATTATATAAGTGGCTGTTACTAATATTTGTTGACGTTAACAATATGTGTATCAGGAACTTCTGACGACAATGTCAACTCTCCTGTAAAAGGCAATAAGGGAAAAGGAAAGGAACTTGCCAGAAAGATTAGCGTCATCAGAAATATGAACGAGGAGTTCGATGTCATATCCTATGGAACAATGCATTCGATTCTACGTAGTTTGCTTTTCAATGGGGGATCAGATGACTGTCAAATACTAGGTAAGTTTACAAATGTAAATTAGAGGTTAACTACCGGGGTCTACCATCTAATTTAAGAGATAACTTTTACGTTACCTTTAAATAATTACGTACCAGAAACCGCATTAATATATTAATACTTGAACATCTGCAGAAAATGAAGACATCTCAGTGAAGAATTAATCAGCTATTCCTAGGACATGTGTTCACAAGCAAAGATGATTTTAAAATGCATATGATTTTAATCAAACTGTTCAAAGTGTATTAACACTCTAAAGAGATGAGTTGATCAATGTGTATTAACACCCTACAACATATATCTTACAAAGATTTGATCTTTGTTAAGATTTTCATAATCCAATCGTACCAGTTTCTGCCAAACTGGAACCGATTTTTTTCCAGTTTTGGCTAACATATATGATCATTCATCGTAAACCATATGATCCAATAGCATAACAATTTAATTGACTATCACAGTTGATTTTTTAAGCCAACCCATGCATATAGATTACTCTGTTTTGGATCAGTATTACATGTTGGATATTAGTGGATGATGTTGTTAGTTTATCTGACCAATTGATCAAGTGATTGATCATACTGTCATGGTTTCTTCATGTATGATTACTTTAGCTGAAAGAACTTATAATCACATAACTTAGACATCTTTTTACCCAACAAAACTTATACACTTTCGCCACGAAAGCTCAAAACTCATACATAACAAACGAATCATATATAATTTTTTCAATATCTTAATTCAAAGCATTGCTTCTATGGATTGGAATATCACAAAATCAAAGCATGTTTCTTCGAAAGAGAAAATAATTAAATCAGATAAAGGGGCAACGACTACGAAAGCGTAGATATTTTCAAAAGTTGTTGTTTTTTCTGTCTAAAATTGTAGTTACTTGCTTATTCCAACCATTAATTCAGTTGACATAAACCCCAATATTGTTTCTTATTGACTATGGTGAAATGATAGTTCTGAAAATCTGTTGAAGACTAATCAGTTAAAATATATATTGGATAATCAATTGTTTCAAACAAAATTAAATATGTATTACCTTGACAAACTGTACAAGTCTTTTTCTATTTCTATTATATCTTTGGCTTTGATGGAAATTCATTTTAGGAAGTATATTCTCTTACTATACGAATTTGAATATGGTTGTTTTACTTTGTGGATTCTTTTGAGAACTAGATCACTCTATTTTTTTTATGGATAACATTAACAAACATGCTGCGCAGTTTTTCTCTCTAAATTTTCCACCTTTCTTCTTTTTCGTTTACGGCAATTTATCCACTGTTCCTTAAAGAAATTTGTGCACTGTCATCAAATCAAGACAGTATAACCTCTTTAAATTAATAATCTATAAAATTAGTATCTCTATAAATTAATATAATTATATAATTCTAAATTGAATTTTGTTGGTTCAATTTTATCTCGATAAATTAATAATCTCTAATAAATTAATAAAATTATAGTGTTGGTGTATCTCAATATTATTAATTTATAGAAGTTCACTGTAATTTGTTAAAAGTAAGATTATATATATACATTAACTGATTAAAAAATATTACACACACATATATAATATATATTATATATATATATATATATATATATATATATATACTTGCATGTTTGAAATCTCTATATACTTGGTCAAAGATAAAATAACCACTGTTTAAAAATTCATATAGAAATTATGTAAATTTATATCTGAAGTCAAAACTATATCATTTAAGGTAATTGTAGAATAACATCAAGCAATTTTTTTTCCTTTTTTTCCGTTTTGTCTTTCAGTGACCAACGTTGTTTTCCGCCACGAGAAAACCCTCTTGCTCCCTTATCAACTTTTTTCTTGACTATCTTTTTAGTTTTTGATTATCTTTCATTAGAAAAGTTTGTTTTTTTTGTTCGATTTCGTCGTAACCAGTTGCAGGATTTTCTCTGGCTTCGTATAGTGGTTTATACGGATGTACATTTGGCTTTCGGTATCACTGACTGATCTGGGGCTCATGCTCTTTTTTTCCTGTCTCGAGGTGGCGACCAAGAGATCAGATCAACTTAATATCTTGTCGGTGGTGTTTTTTTGGAGACTTAGAAGAAGGGTCTCTGAAACATGGCAACCTGGAAATTTTTGAAAATACGTGAAAATTTCTAAGTAAAAAATCAAGTCAAAATTTTATCGAATGAGCATGAGAATACTGGCAACTTTATAAATGAAACACGAGACTAAATACTTAAATTATGTAGTTTACAATAAAAATATGTGTTACAAAATTTTCGATATTATCCAAGTTCAAACACCTTAGCCCGATGGTCTTATAGCCTAGTGCTTTGGTCCACACAATCAACCTTACCTGCATCGCATAGGAGACATGAATATACAAAATTACTCAGTGAGGACACTCAAAAACCGCCCACATGCAACTCAATAATCAAGCAATCAAACTCCACGTTCCAATCTAACAACCTAACAATCTTTTTCTATCAATCTAAAAATTTGTTTCCATCATTACTTAGCCATTTTTCCAATTACTTATTAGTTTTCATGCCTATGAAACTAACAACCTAACATTCAGTTTTACCATTCACTTACTTTATCATTTCCTAACATTCCGACCCGAAAGTCCATCAATGCCGTAGCCGTACATGTGACTGTAGCCGTACCTGTGACCCGTTGGTCCATTACGGTCCGTAGCCAACCTGCGGCCGAAGCCAACCTGTAACCCGAAGATCCGTAGCGGCTGAAGTCAACATACACGGCCCGAAGCCAACCTGCGGCCAAAGACAACTTGAGACCCAAAGGTTCATAACGGCCAAAGCCAACATACACGGCTCGAAGCCAAAACATATTTCCTTATTTAATTTCATTGCTTAGTCATGTACTTTCCTTATTTAAGTTCAATTTTGTATTCCCGTTCTTTCTTTAATTCATCTCATCTTTAATCCATTTCTATTACGTTTTACACTTAACATACCAATTCTATTCAAGATCAATTCTACGTTCAATCACATAAACATATCAATTTAAACATATCATCATCACACAAAATCTAACATGCAATTATTCTAAGAACACAAGAACGTTATTCGATCCTTGAGAACCATATCGAAGAACAAAGAAGGAACCTTCCATAAATAATTACTCTAACACACAATCTTCATCCTAACAAACCAACTATTACAAATTACTAAGTTGCTACGAATCATGCCCTCACCTTGCTGAATCTCAAGGATTCGAAGACTCTGAACTCCCTAGCGTTTCTGACAAAGAACTATTTAGCTCCTACTCGTTTGATCCCTCTTCTCAATCTTCTCTCTCTACCAACTCGTTCTTGCTCTGACTTCTCTCTAAATATGTTTTTCTTGGTTGTGTCTAGAAAGGAGAGCCGAAGTTCTCTTTTTATACTACTTTTTGGAATTGCTCACCAAGCCGAACATTTAGTGTGGTTTCCTTATTTGGCTTGGTAAAGACTTCGTCACCAAACTGGTCGCTTAATGCCAATTTCCTTATTTGGCTTGGTCAAAGATCACCATCAATGGTTTGACTTGATATCTTTGATTATTTCCCTAACTGCCTGTAGATCCGATCTTCCTTTTTATTATCCCGCAGTGATGGCTAGTCAAACTTTCCTTACTTGGAACCTACATTGTTCAACAGCCGAACATTCCTTAATTGGTCTTGCGGTCTTGATCGCTCTTTATGTATGATGTGATCGTTCCATGATCAGTTTACCAATGCTCCGCCAATTCCAAATTTATGTCATGAGCTCACTTAAGATCCAACACTTAGTCAAAATACATATTTATCCCCAATCTTCACGATTACACCTCTTTCTACACTTAGAAAAATACACTTATTGTAGAATAAAACCTCCCGCGTTCTATTTTTTTCAAAATTAAAAATACTCCGGGAGCGGGTCATTACAGTCTCTGCCTCTCTGGTGTCTGTATTCTAGATCTAAGGTATTATTTCTATGAGAAAATTAGAAAAAAGAGACACTCTCATCTTGGATTTGTCACTTTAGGATTTCTAGAAGATGTTTTAGGAAAATAGGATTTTGATTTTCTTTAAATACCATATTACCCTTAATTTTTCTATTAAGTTGATTTATAATTATAATTTTTAATTTTCGTAATTGATTTAAAATGTTAAAATAGTAAAAAGTTAAAAAACAAAAAAATAGACAAAAGGAAAGAGGGGTAGTCGATACCTTCTTATCTTCTCCGCCGTAGAATGCTTTTCCATGGTGATTTAGGTTTCAGCAGAGAAAAATCTTGTTCTTCGGTGTTTCATCTGCCCATAATCTCTAATCTCGTTTTCGTCATCTTTCTCTATGATCTCACTGAAGATACAATGAAGTCCAAGTGTTGTTCATCTTTTCGAAATCAAGTCTTCTTCCATCAATTTCGACGAAATCTCACAAATCTCCACACAAGGTATTCGATTACTTCTATTGAGTCTCATCTAAACTGAAATCGAAGTGTTCTTCCATTTAACCTAGATTTTTTTAACCCGATTTGTCATGTTTCTTAAAGTATATTTGTTTCTCGGATTGGTTAATCATCTTATACACCACGATTAAGTCTTTGCATGTTAATGTTTTTGATTTGTATTTGTAGAATATTGATTAAAGTTTTTGGAGAGGGGAAATACAGGACTTGAAATCTTAGACTTGCTGTTGTCCGGTCCTGATCTTCCGGCGTTACGGATCTGTGATGATAAGTATTATAGGACTAATCCTGTATACTTCTTTGTGAAGCCTAAGAGTGTCATCGTCTGGTGTGGGAGTTGAACGAGAAGGTGATAAGGTTTGTTCTTGCTGTACTCTGTATGAGATTGATGAATATGGGGTGAAGAATAAAGGAGAGACAGAACAAAGCTATATGCTTGAATTGTATTGTGCCTTCATTTGTGGCTACATGTATGTTCCAATTTTGATCCCTCTTCCATGGGTAAGAGATTAGGGCTTTGTTTCTTGTTCTATAAGCTTTCATTTTGCTCTTTGTTCGTTGATCTTCTGCCATGTATATCTTAAAAGGAACTATATGATACATCTGTGTTGTGCAGATGTTACTGAACATGATGTTGGGTTTGGTTTTTGTATTACAATCCTAACAAGTTTTAGTTTATGGTGCACTGTTATATCATGTGTGTCTCAGTAATGATTACGTTGCTTTCAGTGCTAGTATGGGCTTAGTCTTCTGATAATAATTTTCTTGTTCAAGAGGTTGCCCATTAATCCATCTTTGTAACATGACATATCTCTCTCCTCTGGTTTTTGGTCCTCGACTAGTGCGTCATGCTCCCTACAATCAAACCCACATATCAGTTAAAAAAATATAAGTGAAAACCACTATCAAAACGTTAGAATGGACAAAAAGAAAATGGACTTTCTTTAGTAGCAAATGTCAGTTTATTGATGCAAGTCCTAGTGTATCTACCCAAAACAGTGGAATCTAATGAGCTCATACGTCTAGGGGTGGGCACTTTACCCGATACCCGAAGTGGCACCCGAACCCGACCCGAAAAACCCGAACCGAATTCCAACCCGAAGTAGCAAAATACCCGAACAGGTATTGAATTATGAGAGATTGGATATCCGAACCCGAACGGGTAATCGAACCCGAATGGATATCCGAAAATAACCGAACTTATGTACTATTAACCATATATTCATAGTTTACTTCTCTAATTTTATTCAAAATATTTATATTAATTATACACATGGTTTAAAATTAGATAATATACATATAATTGCAAGAAAAGTGATTTTTTGCTCACTTAAAATGCTTAAAATGCATGTCCAAATTTTAGTTTCATGCATTAACAAAAGCTACAGCTAAAATTTTAAAACAATAATCAAATTAGTGTATTTTATTTTTAAGATTTTATCTTCAAATCATTCAATGTATTAAAAATAAAATATCAGTTAAGTAAAATTTATATTTTTTAAAAGAAAAAAACTTGAGAAATGAAGAAGTTAATTTTTTTTTGCAAAATCTAAATATCCGAAAACCCGACCCGAAATAACCGAACCCGAACTAAAAATACCCGAACCCGACCCGAAGTATAGAAATACCCGAACGGGTTTTATACTCCTATACCGAAATACCCGAAAATCCGAAATACCCGATCCGAACCTGAACGGGTATCCGAACGCCCATCCCTACATACGTCTATCATAGGTGGTGATTTGGATGATGGAGAAGGAGCACAAGATAATCCACATATTTTAGTGAATAACTATATTTAAATTCTAGATCAAAAATAACAAAAATCTTTGTGTCATATTGGTTAAAGCCCTTGTAAAATTGTCATAGGTGGTGGGTTCAAAACCACAGAGTATCTCTGTTTTACTATTGTTCGAATTTTAATTAATTCAAAGATTGTGGGAAAGAGAAAATAGTGCAAGATTTAAGGAAGATTTGCTATAAGATTTAGGAAACATCTATAACCGAAAATGAAAGTTTCCATATTTTCGGATTTGACTAGAATACGCAATATACCTAACCCATAACACAGTACAACACGTGCAACGTTTATTCTTCCTTAGGCGTCATATAATGTAAAAGGCAGAAGAGTCTATGACACAACATCTAAGTAAGGTACATCATAGAGTTCAGGTTATATGTCGTTCTATATCTGCTGGTATACTGAAGACATATTGCTAGATTGTGACGTAACTAATTCTAGGTTAGATATAAGGTAGAAGAAACCTTAGTTTACGATATATACCCTAGATATATTTATGTATTAAACTTAGTATCCGTTTTCTGGATTAAGTAGACTAACAAAATGTGTATTCTATTTTGGTTAGAAGAGAAAATAAAATATGATTTCCTATTTTAAAATAAATAAATTTAAACATATAAATTATCATACCTATGTTTCCTATCATTTTCATATTTTTTTACATTTTTAAAGTTATGTTTACTATTTTTCCATGAACGAAGGATAAAACATGTCAAAAATTGCTAAAAATATGAAAAATCCTAAAAGACAAACAAAAGTTCAAAGTGTCTTTTTTTTCCAATTCTCCCTATTTCTATTCTTCCTTTTATGGGTGTTCGGAGATGTGAGGCTCTCCGTGTTGCTTTCAAATTTGTTTATGTGGGTGAGACGATGGTTTTTAGGTGATGTCTTCGTCTGTGGTCGGCTCTTTTGTGTGTTTGAGCTGATGTTTTAGGTTTTCTGGATTGCAATTGTGGCTTGTCCACAGTAACATTTACCTTGGGACAAAGACTAAGCAAGAAATTCATCCTCATCTTTACCTCCATTATGTTATCGTTCTGTTACTTTTGCACTAAGATTCTTTGATGAGTTTCTCTGACTCGAGTCTAATGATTTGGAGTTTCGGCTCATGTTCCTTTAAGTTGTGGAAAGTTGCAAGATTAAATTGTTTCTCCTCTTGTCTTCCTTGGTTAATTTCCAAGCTTTTGATCTCGGTGGCTCTTCAGTTATTTAGAGCAATATAAAGAGTCAAGCTTGTTTTTGAGCTTTGACTTGTAAAAACTACAAGGTTTTTATTCCATGATGATTCTCAATTCAGCTGCATTTTACCTCAATAATTATCCTTCAAATCAGGATAGATTGAGGTTGGTCACAGTTTTACCTTTGAATGATACCTACTGGTATCAATATAGCTAAGCTTTTAATAGTTATTGCTTTATATTTTGTACTGGTGTTTTTTTCACAGTACATATTTTTGCACCTATGTAAAATCAATTTGGTCATGAACTTACATTATAATGAAGGGTTCAGTGTTAGAAAACAGAATAATATCAAGCGAAACTATTAAGTATAATCCATTTTTAAACTATCAATTTGGTCATGAACTGATCGACCACTGGGACAGAATCTTTAAAAGACCCAATCTTTAAAAGTTTGTTTTTGGGAAGGTACAATCATGATCGATCCAATATGTATGAATGAATCATTTTCTTATATATATGCTCTTACTTTTTGAATATATCCACTTTTTTTAAAAAAGGGAAGGTAATTTTTTTCCTGAAGAAAGAATGTGAAAAGTTCTAGTGTCCACACGCCGTATTTATCTGGGTTAAGCAGCGGATTCATACTCGGGTCTCTTAGAGATTTACGGAACGTCTTGTACCACCCGACTACAGACGCGTGGTTTATACCAACCTTTTAGCTAGTACGTTTGAATAACCTGACGTCTACGTTTCCCTCTCACAACCATATGCTCAATCTCTTAACAATTTAACCTAGTTACCAGACATATGGATCGTGGCCTATATACCTAGCTAGGTAGGATGGTTGCTATCTTGATATTACGCGCGTTGAAACTTGGTCTCTCCTCTGAAAATTATAAGAAAGTGCTACTGTACTTCCAAAATCATTTCCCAATAGGTCCACAATCATGTAACAAAAACGAGAGCGATGCATCTAATCAGTCATCAAAAAAGTAATTGTGCTCAATCAACTGACGTAGAGAACCGATATATTGACTGCAGAATAAGAATATACATCCAGCAAAAATCAATATTTGATGTAAATATACATGGCTGTGACCACTAAACTACAAAACCACTAGCTTATCCTTTATCATATATATTTAGTTCCACAAAAATGATCGTTACCTCATCTTATTTCAGTAGATTTATTATGTAGATACTTTTGATTCTCCATGACAATGACATAACTTTTGAAATACTAATCAGTCAATTTCTTCAAACCAAAAAGTCATAGCGACAACGAACACAAATCTTTTTATATAAATGATTTAATAATGTCCCCTACAATGATTTTTTTTTGCTAACTTTTGAAGCTAAAATGATTTTTAGTAAATTGTTTTTCTTTCTGTTACAAAAAGCTTTTAGTTTTTGGTAAGTGGCATTTGTACGAATGATACCCGTTTTAAACAAAACTAGATGACCTATGTATATGAAGAAAAGCAAAACGAAGATGTGCTCCTCGTTAAAGACTAGGATTTGATTTTCCCCACTATAATTCCAATACTGGTTGATCACTATGGATAACTTAAATGACAAGAATAGATAGGTTTTCAGTCCAAGATTCCCCAAGTCTTCAAAATTAAGAAGAGATTAATTCATAAAACCAAATAACTATTGAACATAGTTCTAGTGATAGTTTTAGTGAAAGCTTAACCTTGACAAAACAGTCAAACTAATTCATAGTATTAGTTAACAATCTAAACCTACCAAACTAATTCATAGTATTAATTAACAATCTAAACCTACCAAATAATTCAACAAAAAATATATTACTGGCAAAATAGTATAAATACTATTTGTTTCTAAAAATGATAACGTGAATTCATTTCTACGTAATTGATGATACGCCAAAGAATTTAACCAAAAAAATAATAATTGCAGAAACATACCTATATACTAGTTTTAAAATTTTAATGATTGGACAAATAATATAAGATGTATATATGTATCTATACATAACCGCACCATAAAGTTCTTGATACAAAAGTTACTTAGTTGTAATAAAATAAACTTACTCTACACAAATATACCCCCCAAAAAGAACAAGAAAAACAAAAATTAGAAAATCAACCTCCCAAGCTCCAATTTCAAATCTTCATTCTCTACGGGGGTCAAGTTCAAATCCAAACACAAAACCCTCTTTCCATTACCTCCGCTGGATTTCTTCATTGTCACTGGCGCTGGCTCCAAACTCCGGCTACCTCCTCCTCCTCTATGCTTCCTCATGTGACCACCCAAGGCTTGTCCTACGGCGAACTCAACACCACATACGGGACACTCGTGTTTCACCGGTTTGACTCTCTTTGGAGAAGGAGGTGCGTGGCCTTCAAGCGCGGCCGATCTGCGGTGGCTTGCTCTGTGGCCTCCCAAGGCTTGGAACGACGAGAACTCCTTGTTGCATGTCTTGCACGCGAAAACCCTGCTTTTGGTATCGTTTTGGTTAGCCTTTGATAGAAGAATCAAGCAGCTTGCCATCTTGTTGATCATCTCCATCTCTCTTTTCTTTTCCATTTGAAAAATTAAAAATAGAAACGAAGACTTTGTTGAATAATGGACTTATGATCGTGTTTATATAGCGGAAACTTACCTTGGCTCTTTGTATTGACTTTCTTTGAATATGGGTTTTGTTAAAATTCTAGTTCTACCCTTTCTTAACTTAACAAACAAACAAACACCATCTCTCGTTGACCCTCCACGTTCAATAATAGTTTCTGTAAATGCAAGAACCAACGCACGGAGTAAAGCACATAAAGCACATAGTACACCAGAGAATATCTCTATAAAGATATGTGTTATTACTAGTATTTTTTAAAGTGAACTTACAAGTCTTTTTTAAACAAAACCGAACAAGAACAAGACCCTTCTTGACTTGTTCCCCTAGGTCTTGATCTTGTTCCCCTAGCTTCACACGTCCTAAGATCGAATACAAGATATCTATAACCTCTCCCCTTTAATCCTTAGTGTTATTCACTCGTTTACAAGCTTAGTAAATTTCACTCTTATGCTAAAAATACACTTTTCTCGGTAACTCTAATACACATTTCGAGTATGACTATATATACAATACATCCAAGTCGGCTATCCAAACCTATCTACCCAATATTCACTATCTACCCAAATAAGGTAAGTTCCCATAAAGCTTATCGATAGCCTTTAAGAATTTTCCATCGTGAGATCTCTCTTCTCCAAGGTGAATTTCTTCAAACTTGCTCTCCAAGATGTCATCGCTTTAGCTCTACCTTGGTTTGCAATCCATTCTTTAACTCGTGATCTTCATCTTGACTTGTTCATCCACACGTACACTTCTCTATCGCAGGCTTTGCTCCATTTGCTGCTTTACTTGCGTCTGTATCAGAACGTCCATATCTGATCTTTGTATCTACAATTTCCTTCTTTTAGCTTTCGATGCCTCTCAAGTACCTGCACCGATCCGCTCACAAAACCACACATATTCCAACATATATATCCTGAATAATATGTGCATTAAAATACGAAATGAAGATTCAAAACATACGAGTTCAAAAGTTAGAGATAAACATAAAACCAAACACCAAAAACCAAAGACATTGTTTTATCTCTCACTCCCCCATAATTAAAAACAACGAGAAAACTACAAATTTTATCCCCCATAATCTAGTTCTCCTGGTAATTCTGCTGCGGCGGATCGTCTGCTGTTGCTTCTCTCACTGCTTGAGAGCATACATAGTTAAAAATCCTAAAGATCAGAACAAAAAGAGAATCAGATAGACGACTTACTTGGATATAGCATGCTTGCAATCAGTCCTACAACAGTCGTTAAAGTCTGCATCGCAGTTGCAAGCTGTTGAATTGCTGATGAAGCCGTATCCAGAGCCAGCTTTGCCTCGTCAGCATCTATCGGTTGTTCTGGAGCAGCAATGGTTCCGAGATGAATGATCTGGAACTTCCATCAGACCGTGGAGACTGTCTTGGTGGCACATATCCAGATGGATCAGTCCTTTTGGGACAAGGAGTGCTTGGAGGTGGTCCAGACGAAGGTGTTGCTGTTGATGGTGATGCAGATTTTCCTTTCTTCTTGGCCTGCCTCTGAGTCTCCTTTGCTGCTTTTCGTTCTTCTTCCTGATTCTTGAGATACTCTTCACTAAGACGAGGATCCTTCTTGTAAGAAACCACATGAACCAATTTTCTCTTGGTTTCCTCTTTAGCATGTACTGCTTCTGAAGAACACCATAGATAGTACATGGAAAGATCAGCCACCTTGTGTCTTTCTTTTCTCCCTCCTTCTGGATGACTCCGAGATTCAAGACTTGATTGTAGATCATTACTCCAATGTCAAATTGAACCCCATGGAACATTTTATAGGCGTGTCTTGCACGATCAACAGAGACTGAATTCTTGTTCGACGAAGGCACCCAATTGTATGCTGCAAGAACCATCAATGCTGCAGCTTTGCACGGAGACAAGGACCTTGTGGTGAGATTATTCATTTCACGAGTTCTTTCCGTTAGAAAATATGCAAGCTCTTCATTGGTGATCTCATCCATGGTTGCATCAACTTCTATTTCATCTCCTTGAAGGGGTGATACATCGAAGTACTCATCAATCAACGCTGGAGAAAATTCAAACTTTTGACTTCTCACTGAGACAATCACTTCCGATCCTCTAGTGGTCTCTCCAGGTAGAGCCACATAGAACTCCTTCACTATCTCAGGAATGTATCCTCCAAGACCTGTGACAGTGTTCTCCAGATGCCCCTTCTTGATTACTTCCAAATATCCCCATGTGTTCTCAGATTTTAAATCAACGGATCTTTCTAGGATGATCTTTCGAGACGAGAAGCTTTTGAGCCGGTGTTCAGCTAACCGTTCAGCACTCGTAGGTCTTCTCTTGCTTTTTGCTGATGAAGCCTCTGCAGGACTTGTTGTACCACCAGTCTGAGTCTTTGCTTGCAACGCGAAAATCATCCGAGCTAATTTTCTCACTGGAATGTCCAATGGTATTGTTGATGGAGCTTTCCTCTTTTTCCCTTTATCCTTTCCCAGATCTTCAATTTCTGCCTCTTCCACTTCTTCCGAGCTCGTCGCTTCAAAGTCGTCTTCATCGTCAGATTCTCTTGAAGAAACTTCGATGGCTTTTCCATGATTATTCTTGGGAGTGCTAGCCTTGTTAGCTTTCTCTGGAACTCCCTCAGCAATTGGTTCACACTGTTCTTCATCAGCATTCTTGTTCTTCTTTGTGAGTTTACCGGATCTGACTCTGCATCTGACTCGGACTTTAGGTGATCTGCTGCTGTATGAAGATCTTCTGACATGGGTTGAGACGTCTGGCTTTGTTGTGGCGTTGTCACTTCCTCCTCATCGCTGTAGTCGACCAGGCTTAGCGGTGGTGGTCGTGATGGTTTACCGGCGGAGGTGTTCTTATTCATCGACATGGTTTCTTGAGATAGAGAGAATTTTAGATTTCTGAGTTTTTGAGAGCAAGGAGAATTGAGAGAGAGAGATAAGTTGGCGTCTAGGGTTTATCAAAGGGTAATCATTTCCTTTTTGGTCCATTACCCCATGATCTCCTAGATATTCGCCACCACTCTCTCTAAAATGGAAGTTTTTCAAATTTCAAAAATTGAAATCTTCCATTTTATCTCACACGATCTCACTCTTCCTTTTCTCTGATGTCGGCGCGTATTGGCCACGCAAGATGTTGATTGGGCCAAATCTTCATTGTTCCACTGTGACACTTGATGACATAGACTAGTAGCATTACTCAATGACTTTTGTCACAACCACTTAGAGAAAAGAACATTTAGTACGTCAAACATGCAAGCAATGAGAGAACACATGTAACACATGTTAATTATCAATTCTTTATGTACAGAAAGATTTTTGTTTTACCTTTTCCCGTTGACAACCGTTCGTCGAATGATCCAGAGTTTGACATAACTTCTGCTAGAGGGGAACCCTTCTGCTCTTATAGATCATCGTCTGATCATCAGGCTTATTTCATGTTTAGCTTTCACACAAATATACTTTTATCATGTCCTGATTCAGTTTTCAACCTTTATTCGTCATGAGAGAGCTGGGGGTTTTTACTTTTTCTTTTTCTTCTCTTTTCTTTTTCTTTTCTTTTCTTTTCTAAGAGTTCCCTTGTGTTCCCCCTTTTTTAATGATGGGAAACACAGAAAATCTTCCTCTCCTTGTTACTTGACTGTTCTCTCGATGTGAAACATGTACCTTTTGAGATCATGACGGCATATTTTGGCAGCTCTTTTCCACTACTTGCTTTTGATGTAAGAAAAAATCTAAAATTTGGGTGTCACTGCATCAGTCCTTCCGTCAACCCATGTACACTCACACAAACTTGTTACATATCACAACCCCAATGGAGTTTCGAAGAATAACAAAACGGTTAAGATCTAGAGGTTTAGTGAAAAGGTCAGCTAGTTGTAATTCTGTGACAACGTGTTCAATCACTACCTGTTGTTCATCGACTAGTTCCCTAATGAAGTGATGTCGAATGTCAATGTGCTTGGTCCTTGAGTGTTGCACCGGGTTCTTTGATATGTCGATTGCACTCTTGATGTCACAGTAGACCAGAAATGACCCAGTATCCATACCATAGTTAGCAGCCATTTGCTTCATCCACATAGCTGTGTGCACCAACTCCCCATAGCAATGTATTCTGCCTCTGCTGTAGACAATGATACAGAGTTTTGCTTCTTACTCAACCATGCAACTAAGTTGTTTCCGAGAAAGAAACATCCTCTACTTGTACTTTTTCGATCATCTGCACTTCCAGCCCAGTCTGAATCACAATATCCAACAAGATTTGGGAATTCGGCCAAAACAATCCTGAACTTTTCTAGAATTGCCAAAAGAAACATGAACTTTAGCGCTGACCAATAAAAACACGAACTTTTCATTGACTTTAGAATATATTAACAATGTTTTCGTTGACTTACCAATTTAGCACGCCATCCGCAAAGTTAGCAGAAAAAAATAACATCGTTAAAAGTTGGTGTTCAGTGAAACGACGTCGTTTTGAAATGAGATAAAACGACATCGTTTTACATGATTTGAAAATAAAATCAAGTAGACCATTGGGTTCGAACCCTGGTTGTTTATATAAAATGGCAAGGTACTTTACCACTGGGCTAGTGGTACATTCATTGTAGGTACTAACACATTTACTTTTATATGGTACTGATTTTGAATATAAAAAAAATTATCTTAAAACTTTAAAAGATTTTTAAAATTTCTAAAATTGAAAAAATAATTCCAAAAAAAAAAAATTTCATTTTTCGGATTATAAAAAAAATTTGAAAAAATAAAAAAAATTCGAAAAATATTCCAAAAAAGTTATAAAAAATTTCAAATCTGAAAACATATAATCAGAAACTATAAAAATTTAAATAAATAGTAATAATTATATATATATATATATATTTTTTCTGATTATATATTTTCAGATTCGAAATATTTTATAACTTTTTTGAAATTATATTTTTAGTTTCAAAATTAATTTTATTAAAAATTTCTTTATTTTCATATTTTTGGAATTTTAAAGACCTTTTAAATTTTTAGAGTATTTTTTTATATTCAAAATCAGTAACAAATAAAAGTAAATGTGTTAGTATATACATTGAATGTACCACTAGTCTAGTGGTAAAATACATTGCCATTTGATCCAAACAACCTGGGTTCGAAACCCGCTCTCTTCTTATTTTTATTTTCAAATCGTGTAAAACGAAACGACGTCGTTTTACTTAACGCCAACAGTTAACGCTGTGTTAACTCTTGTTTAACGGTGTGCTAATCTGGTCAGTCAACCGTAAGTTTCTAAATTACTTAAATAAGTCAACAAAAGTTTAAGTTTTTATTGACCAGGCAAGTGTACATGATTCTTTTGACAATTCCAGAAAAGTTCAGGAATTTTTTGGTCGAATTCCCTTTCCATTTGATCCTTTTGCGAAATAGATTCCAAGGTTGACGGTGCCTTTGACATATCAAATGATCCTTTTGGTTGCCTCCAGATGAGACTTCCTTGGTTTCACCTGATATCTAGCACATATCCACACACTCAGACTCAGATCAGAGCGACTAGCCGTCAGATACAGCAGGCTTCAAATCATTCCTCTGTACATCTTCGTGTCTACTGGTTCACCATCTTCATCTTTGCAGATCTTGGTTGTACAACTCATTGGAGTTTTTGGGTCGTTGCAGTGATCCAGTTGAAACCTCTTCAGTAGTGTCCTTGCATAGGTGCTTTGCGAGATGAAAACACCTTCTATTGTCTGCTGAATTTGCAACGCAAGGAAATATTTCAACTCTCCCACCATACTCATCTCAAAATCTTTAGTCATGTCTCGAGTGAAAGCATCTACAAGTTGTTTAGATGTCCTTCCAAAGATGATGTCGTCAACATAGATCTGACCACAAGTATTCATGATTTCTCCTTTAGAATGAATAAGGTTTTGTCCACACTTCCTCTGATGTATCCTTTGTTTACCAGGAAGCTAGTTAGCCTTTCATACCATGCTCGAAGTGCTTGCTTCAACCCGTATAGAGCTTTGTTGAGTCTGTACAAATACTCTGGATTAGTTGCATCTTCAAAGCCCTTAGGCTGATGCACATTGATGTTAGGAGTTTTGAGGCTCCTAAGTCAAATGATAGTACAATGGAAGTAAATTGTCGAACCAGTTCTGAGGGATTCAAATGCAGAGAGAATGCAAGTATTTGCCTAATCTAAGTGCAATCAGTGAATTGGATGGTTTTTAAACTAAAACTAGAATGCAAGAAACAGAAATGATACTTTTAAGCTATTGGAAAGGAGAACTCATGGGTATAGGGATTTAGACCTTGGGTGATCAGGTTTCGATCTAAGGAAAGCAAATGATAAATCAAACTATCAACCTTAAGCCTAGACACAATTCTAAGCAAGCTCTATGTCTAGATGAATGCTCATTTGCTAACATGTCTCAAACATCAAATGTCTTTGGTTGAATAACATGCAAGCAATCATTACTAACAAGTCTATTAGCTATCTTAGCATCTTTAACAACAAATGTCTTTGGCAAAGTACACTAAAAGCCTAGGAGAGTTGACTCAGGCATTTCATCAAACACCTGTCGGGTGAGAAATGCCTAGAGATCACCCTTTGAGTGGCCTACTCAAATGATGCATTAAGATCACTCTACTAGCAAGGAACAAGTATGATCTATACTTAAAACATCCTAGAACTAGCCTAATCACCCTTAATCACCCAAACCCATGAATCCAAAAGGTAATTACTCACTAATGCCCATGATCATTCTTAAACCCATATTAGATTTCAGATTGATCATAAACAGAGAAAGAAATCAACAAGAAATGAAATAAGAACAAAGGATCAATGATCCAAAAAGAGATTGATCTCCAATAGTTTGATGTTTTCCCAGTACCAAAGATAATCTGCCTGGTGGCTACAAAATGATAACTTAAACATAGGTTTAGAGTGTGTAAATCGTAGAGGGAAAAATAGTAATTTAACGTAAAACACGGTGCACAGCGGCTTGATGACAGGCCACTATGCCGCTGTGGGTAACAAGGCCGCTGGCTCTCGACGTGGAGCGGTATCCTGACTCATGGCCTCAAGGCCGCTGTGACCAAAAGCCGCTGGGACACTTAGCCTCATTTTCTCCATGATTGTAACGTGGCGGCTTCAGGAACCGCTGCGGGAAACCGATTGAGCGTACGCAATTTTATTATCCAACACTTGGTTTCGCAGCGGCATAATGACACCGTGACACAAGGCCGCTGTGGACGCAAAAGGCCTCTGCAACACTTAGTGAAATAGGCACACGAGCTGGACCATCACTCTTGCTTCTAAAGCACCTCTCAAACCTTCCATGATCACCATGTTGCATCTCCAACACCTGATAAGGACATGTGCAATGAAATGCATCCTAAATATGCCTAGATATTGCATTTGATGATCAAAATGCATGTGAATATGAAGATAAAACAATGGAAATATGCAAGACATAAACTCCCCCACACTAGTCCTTTACTTGTCCACAAGTAAACTTTCAAGAACCAAGGAGAAAAAGTTTGAAAATGGGGACTCATAACCAAAAGAAACTCTTCTTAGTTCTCAACCTAACAACCTTGCATAATCATACCAAATAGCAAGAGCAAAGATTTTATCCATCTCTAACTTCTCTAAGCCTATCTCAGCTCCTTTGATCTCTACACTCATTAACCATGCATCTACAAACCACAAATCCACATCTCTCTAACATTTATGAAGCAAACTCAATAGACATCTCACAAATGGTCAACTGGTCCAAGTCATTTGGTTTGGTAAGACAAAGGCTTTAATGCAAGTGAAATCAGAGGTTTAAAATGATCTTTTAAGGTGGTTTACTCTCAAAACAAAGTAGCTTCGACATTACACATAATATATCTAAGAAAGGGATCAACTCATGCATACAATGCTCAATCTCCATTGTTCTACCTTTTCCCAAACACACAAGATATTCAATTATTCCTCAATGTCAAACCCAACTCACATCTCTCACCAAAAGATCCCACGAACATTTTTCACGTCAGACTCTTTCTTTTTGAAATCAACAAGGGATTTTCACAATTTTAAAACAAATCTGAGCTCCTAACAACTTTGCTAGCCCCCTTTTTATTCTTTTTTTTTTCTTTTTTTATTCTTTTTTTTTTTTATATTTGGGGGCCAAGACTTTTCACAATAAGAACTAGATACTTCTCCACTTTTCCCAAAAGACTAATTATTTAAGCACAAAGAGTCAAATCTTTCATATTCCCAAATCACAATCACAACACTCACCCCCTTCCTATAGCTAGACAATAGAGTGACTAATCTAGCAAGAATGGAGACTAAGCATTGTCGTTCCCAATACTCTCAACATTATGCACATGTAAAGCTTTCCAAAAAGGCCTCACTCAACAAATAATGATGGTTTAAAAAGGAGGTATGGGTTTTGGGAGTGGAATACCACTTGAGTTTGTCAAAAAGATTGGTAAAACAGATGGGACAATTCAAGTGTGTATATCCATGACTTAGTACACAAGGGACCATATGCAAGAGACATTAAAACAGGAGCTTACTTCAAAGAGAGAGTATCAACAGTCAAATGAGTTTCAAGAGGAGCATTCAAGGCGCGAAGTTTACAAGCTTTCCAAAGGGTGCTCAAGCTACTTGTCATGATTACAAAGGTCAACAAATTCAGTACTTAGCATGAGCTCTTTACAAGGTTGAAATCCCCCTAATGCATGAATGCAACCTATATGCTTCTAGACTCAATCCTAAAAATGCAAATGATGCAACTAGATGATTCTTTTTGTGTTTTTCAATTTTTTTTTTTTTGGATTTTTCTATGCAAATAAGAATGTAATATGCAATGCATGAGACTCAAAATCATGGAAACAAACATGATCAAATACTTGGTACCTCCCCCACACTTAAATCACACAGTCTCTGTGTGAGTGAGGTACCCAATGAAATTCTAAAATGCAAATAAAAGATGGGAGAAGGGAAGTTTCCAGTTACCTGAGACGGGAGCGAGGTGTAGGGGTCGCTGCTGCAGGTCGCTCCCAGCTGGAGCGACCTCGTGACTTCGCTGCGGAGACCTCGCTCTGATGTCCGAGTTTCTGCTCCACACCTGCACACAACTTCATTTTCCCATTGTTTTATGCAGTAAGATGAAAATGTAAATACTAATGCAATATATACAAGGATACTCATGGGACTTCCTCCCAAGTGAGCTTGTTTTAAGTCTCTAGCTTGACTTTGCCTCATTTGGATCAGGCTGGAGTAGGTGCAGAAAGTGGAGTTAACACCCCATCTTCCTCGGGTGGTAGCTCACCAAGGTGATCATCAGCAGGAGGGCCCATTTCTTCAATGATGAAGGCTTGTCCAAACACAGTGGGGCTCCTCATTTTCTCCTTGATGTCAAAGTGGAGGGTGTTCTCCTTACCCAAATGGAGGTCAATCTTGCCTTCTTTCACATTCACAATAGCTCCTGCTGTAGCTAAGAATGGCCTTCCAAGAATCAATGGGTCTTGGCCTCCTCACCCATTTCAAGCACCATAAAAAATCTGTAGGTATCTCATACCCTCCAATCTTCACAGGGAGGTTCTCTAGGATGCCCACATGGTACTTCACTGAACGATCAGCCAACACCAGAGAGAGTCTACACTTCTTGTATTGAGTGAAGCCAAGCTTCTTTGCCACAGACAAAGGCATCAAGCTGACACTAGCTCCCAAATCGCAGAGACATTTCTCAAATACCATAGGTCCAAGAGCACAAGGTAGTGTGAAGCATCCTGGATCCTCTAGCTTCTCTGGAGCATCAAGCCTCTGAATGATGGCATTGCACTCATGACTCAGAACCATCATGCCCTCCATCTCCTTCTTCTTAGCAGCTACAACATCTTTCAGGAACTTGCTGTATTGAGGAATCAGCATGAAAGCATCAATGATGGGCATTGTAACCTGAGCTTCACTCATCTACTTCTCAAACAAAGCCTTGTACTTCTGTAGCAGCTGCTTCTTGAATCTACCAGGGAATGGAAGCTTGGATTCATAGGGAGGAGGGACAGAAGAGCTCTCACCTGCTGGAGCAGCAGATTCACCATCTTTTGTTGTCTTCTTCTCTTCTCCAACCTTTCCTTTACCCTTATCTTTCTAAATCTTCTCCAAGATCTCATCATCTGTCTTCTCATCAACAATGACCACTTCATCATCTAGGTTGATGGCCACCTCCTCACCTTGTTTCTTAGCATCCTTGGTGAGGGTTACAGGAGTCAACTGCTTACCACTCCTAAGTGTGACAGCTTTTGCTTCCTTAGGGTTTTGATCTGACTTTCCAGGTAGAGATCCTTGCTGGCGGTTCTGGTGGGAGCTCATGGAAGCAAACTGATTCTCCAAATTCTTGACAGAAGAAGCAAGGTGGGAGAATTTGTTGTTGAGCTCATTGTAGCTCCCATCAATCTTAGAGTGAAGGTTCTTCAGCTCATAGCCCACATGCTTCTCACATCTAGTCTGAGACTCCAAAATCTGTATCAGTAAGGCATCAGTGCTGCTCTGTTGAGGGGCAGAGGAGCTAGGAGAGGAGTTTTGCTGAGGCTGATAGTTGCTCTGCTGGTTGTTTCGAAGCTGATAACCACTCTGCTGGTTGTTTGAATAGGGCTTCTGTTGGTAGTTGTTGTACTGAAAGTTGGGTTCCTTCTTGTACCAGCTACCATTACTGTTGATGAAACACAATTCTTCTTGCCCTTCCAAACCCTCAACCTCATTGACAGTAGGAGGTATCTCCTGGCTTGGGTTGCCAACAAAGTTCACATGCGCTTGCGTGGCCCTATCAGCAAGGAGTGTGTCAATCTTCTCTTGAAGAGCCTTTATCTCATTCCTTGTTTGCTTGTCATCACCTCTACTGCTTCTGTCATGGTCTCCACTGTAGACTGCATCACTCTTAACCCATGTTCAAAAACACGGAGAACGCGGCCGAGTTCTCGGCGTGGAGGCGCTTGGCGGTTACTTACCGTTTCGTTTAGGCTCTGTGCGCTCAAAAACTCGGAGCCGACAAAAAAAGAGATTTTTTTTTCACTTCTCGGGATTAAAATCAATGGTTATGCTATATATCCATCAGATTTCGATATAAACACTAGTTAGAACAAGAAATTTGATGAAAAAAGGGAAGAAAACTGAAAGACGGCAGGTTAGGGTACGCAGAGATTTTAATTTCAGAGGAAGAAGACATGGGTAATTAAGTCATTATACTTGATTATTAAATAAAAAAAAAGAATAGTGCCTTTTGCCCACACTGTGAATCGAACCCATTATCTTAGGGAAGTCAAACAGACTTATACCACTAGGCCATGAGGCTAACTGATGTTAGTTGTACATAATAATATGTATAATTACTTAAATATATTAAATTTATTAAAAACTAATCCCCGATTAATCCACGATTAATCTCCGATTTTTTGGCTACTCGCTAGGCAGACACCGAGCGCCCGACTCGCGCCTAGCGCAATTTCGAACATGGCTCTTAACCATGTTGTCAACCAGAGCCTCTGCCTCTTCCTCAGTTCTCCCCAAAAAGAACCCATTGCTAGCTGTATCTAGTCTGGCTCTGTACTTAGGAAGAGCACCTCTGTAGAATGTGCTCAGCAAGCTCTCCTTAGAGAATCCATGGTGTGGGCACTGAGCTTGGTAACCATTGAACCTCTCCCAAGCTTCACTGAATCCTTCCAAGTTCTTCTGTTGGAAGCTGGAGATCTCATTCCTCAACTTAGCAGTTCTTGAGGTAGAGAAGAACTTCTCCAAGAATGCCCTTTTGCAGTCTTCCCAAGTGGTGATGGAGTCACTTGGTAGAGACTTCTCCCATTGACGTGCCTTATCCCCCAAAGAGAAAGGGAATAGCTTGACCTTTAAGACATCCTCTGACACACCATTAGTCTTTGACATACCACAGTAGCTGTCAAACTTATCCAAGTGATCAAATGGGTCCTCCACAGCCAGACCATGATACTTGTTGTTCTCTATGCAGTTTAGCAGTCCTGACTTGATCTCAAAATTGTTAGCAGCCACAGCTGGTGCTCGGATTCCAAGTCTAGGACCATGGATGTTGGGGCAGTCATAAGTGCCAATGGGGCGAGCTGGTCGCTGTTGGGGCCCTTGTGGAGCATTGTTTACTCCATTGGGGTTCAGAGGATTTTGTGGATCAGCCATCTCAGCTTCCTGTGTCTGCAGTAAAGCTTGTTGCTCTTCTTCTCTTCTTTTTCTAGCACACTCTCTCTCTAAAGCTCTGATGTCTGCGGCTCTTGGAACAAGGTTTGATGTACCCTTGCTCCTCAAGTTCATACACCTGAAAATCACAAAGAGTGAAGAAGAGAATCAATAACTTACAAAAATAAAAATGACTTAGTCTCAAGCAAATGACTAAATCTCAATGTTCAAATCAAACTCAGAATTTGGCAACGGCGCCAATTTGATGTTAGGAGTTTTGAGGCTCCTAAGTCAAATGTAGTACAGTGGAAGTAAATTGTCGAACCAGTTCTGAGGAATTCAAATGCAGAGAGAATGCAAGTATTTGCCTAATCTAAGTGCAATCAGTGAATTGGATGGTTTTTAAACTAAAACTAGAATGCAAGAAACAGAAATGATACTATTAAGCTATTGGAAATGAGAACTCATGGGTATAGAGATTTAGACCTTGGGTGATCAGGTTTCGATCTAAGGAAAGCAAATGATAAATCAAACTATCAACCTTAAGCCTAGACACAATTCTAAGCAAGCTCTATGTCTAGATGAATGCTCATTTGCTAACATGTCTCAAACATCAAATGTCTTTGGTTGAATAACATGCAAGCAATCATTACTAACAAGTCTATTAGCTATCTTAGCATTTTTAACAACAAATGTCTTTGGCAAAGTACACTAAAAACCTAGGAGAGTTGACTCAGGCATTTCATCAAACACCTGTCGGGTGAGAAATGCCTAGAGATCACCCTTTGAGTGGCCTACTCAAATGATGCATTAAGATCACTCTACTAGCAAGGAACAAGTATGATCTATACTTAAAACATCCTAGAACTATCCTAATCACCCTTAATCACCCTAACCCATGAATCCAAAAGGTGATTACTCACTAATGCCCATGATCATTCTTAAACCCATATTGGATTTCAGACTGATCATAAACAGAGAAAAAAATCAACAAGAAATGAAATAAGAACAAAGGATCAATGATCCAAAAAGAGATTGATCTCCAATAGTTTGATGTTTTCCCAGTACCAAAGATAATCTGCCTGGTGGCTACAAAATGATAACTTAAACATAGGTTTAGAGTGTGTAAATCGTAGAGGGCAAAATAGTAATTTAACGTAAAACACGGTGCACATCGGCTTGATGACAGGCCACTATGCCGCTGTGGGTAACAAGGCCGCTGGCTCTCGACGTGGAGCGGTATCCTGACTCATGGCCTCAAGGCCGCTGTGCCCAAAAGCCGCTGGGACACTTAGCCTCATTTTCTCCATGATTGTAACGTGGCGGCTTCAGGAACCGCTGCGGGAAACCGATTGAGCGTACGCAATTTTATTATCCAACACTTGGTTTCGCAGCGGCATAATGACACCGTGACACAAGGGCGCTGTGGACGCAAAAGGCCGCTGCAACACTTAGTGAAATAGGCACACGAGCTGGACCATCACTCTTGCTTCTAAAGCACCTCTCAAACCTTCCATGATCACCATGTTGCATCTCCAACACCTGATAAGGACATGTGCAATGAAATGCATCCTAGATATGCCTAGATATTGCCTTTGATGATCAAAATGCATGTGAATATGAAGATAAAACAATGGAAATATGCAAGACATCACACATACACTTCCTCAGACAGCACCCCATTCAGAAATGCACTCTTAACATCCATTTGGTATACTGTGAAGTTCATGATAAAGGCCTACCAATGAATAGCCTGATGGATTCCAATCTAGCAATTGGAGCAAATGTTTCTTCAAAATCAACTCCCTCGATTTGCGGGTACCCCTGGGCCACCTATCTTGCTTTGTTTATGACCACAAATCCATTTTCATCAATCTTTTTCTTGAAGATCCACTTTTTTCCGACTATGTTACCATCAGCTGGCTTCTTCACCAACTCCCATACATCATTTCTGATGAGTTGTTCTAGTTCTTCCTGCATGGCTTGGATCCAGAACTCATCTAACAGTGCTTCGGTGTGATCTTTTGGTTCAATAAACAAAATATGCCGACTGCACCATTTCTCTAAAGTTGATCTTCACACCTCTTGTTCTTCTTCCTTAATTCACCTTGCCAATAACATCACTTGAAGAGTGATTTATTTGAACATTCAGCGTACTCATCTCCTTAGTTGGCTCTGAAGGTGATGATATGTCATTTGCTGATGCAGTAGATGGATCCTTTGTTACATCTGATGATGTATCCTTCTTCTGTTCCTCATTGTTTTCTCATTGAACTGATGTGACATCATCGAATACAACATTTACTGATTCCATGATCATCAGGGACCTCATGTTGTAGACTTTGAATGTTGTACTGTTCGCTGAGTACCCCAAGAACATGCCTTCATCGCTTCTCGCACCAAACTTACCGAGGTGCTAGATCTTTTTCGTTTAGAATGTAACACTTGCATCCAAAAACATGGAAGTAGCTGAGGTTTGGTGTTTTACCTTTCCACAACTCATACGGAGTTGATATACCATGAATTTGACCCGATTTTAGTCATTGTATATAAGAGTTTTAGAGTATATTTAATCTATTTTGGAGTCTAGATAGAGTATTTACAGGTTCATGAGCAATTGGAGGAAAGATGATAATTTTGGAAAATTTTGGAGCACTTTAGAGATTTCACCCGAGATGACTATATCGACCACCCGAGATCGACACAGAGATACATGCGTCGATCGATACACCTACAGTGCTATTGATCGATATTAAACCGCAGAAGCCCATATTGGTCATAGCCGACTTGAAGCCCAAGATTCCATCTATTTACCAAAATGCCCCTGTTGAATTTTAATCTAATTATTTAGTATTTATGTCTTGCCTAAGTGTTTTGGCACATACACACTTTTTAGACATAGTTCCTACATAAATGTTTTCATACCATTGTTTTGTGAGAGAGAGAGAGAGAGAGAGAGAGAGAGAGAGTTACTATTGAGAGCTTTCTTGAACACCTCTATTTTTATCTATTTATTTATGCAGTTTTATTTAATTGTTATGATGTTTTGCTTGGCTATGTTTGAGTAAACACCCTTGTTAAATTTAAAATTCAAATAGGTTTTCAGGGATTAGACCCAAATATGAATACTTGAGCATGTGATATTCATCTTAGAAGATTGTTCTTAATGCTTGTGTAAGAGTAGCTAACATATACATGATGACAATGGATATAATCCTTGGATCTATCTTCTCTGAGTTAAAATTTGCTAGGCGCAAGCGACAACATGGTTTAGCAAATCTCTGGTGAACTGTTATCAACCCGCGCTTAAAGCTTACTAGAGGCGCATCGATCGATACTCCTATAGAGTCATCGATCGATTGACGCGAGGCTATGTCGATCGATACGTGCGACATCAGGTCGAGATGCCTTCTTATGATTTACACTTAATAGTGAATCATTGGTTCTCGTAATAGATAACCCAGAAAACGACAGTTACAGTTATTGTTATCGCTGAGTTCTATAATATCATGCAAGCATCTCACATAGGTATTCATACCAGTGGCAGATCTAGAAATGCTTTAAGTTGGGGACACAGCAAGAAGAATAAATTTAGATGGGGGCACCTTTACTATTTTCCAACCGAACTATAAATTTTTTTATCAATTTAGTTCAAATACTCAAGAAAAAATAAAAAACAGTAGGGGGAACGTGACCCCATACCCGCTCACGTACGTCTGCCCCTGATTCATACTACTATAATCCTGATAACCTGAATAGTAATCCTAAGTCTATCGCCTTCATCATATCTGTTAAACCCCCAAATCAATCACTTGAGTAATTGTCTTGCTCACCAATTTAAGTTTACTTGCAATTTACTGCTTTGAAATCTTCAACATAACTTAATTACAATAAGCTATGTGTATCATTTCAAGGATATCCGTTGACTGGATATCTTGAATCATCTTGTGTTGGACTTTGACCTGTTTTCCTTGATTGCATGGTCCACATACTGTTTCTCTGTCTCCTCAAGTTGAGGAATGCCCCTGGCTGCACCCTTCTTGATGATGTTCGTCATGTGTCTCATATTCATGTGACCATGTCTTTGATGCCACATACTTGTTTTATCATGTGCAACAACACAATGATGTACCCTCTGCCATACATAACAATTGTTAGCAGATCGCACTCCATGTAGCAAGACCATGTTCTCCACATCCACAACTTTGCACTCTCTGCTTGTGAATTGAACCATCAATCTTTCATCACATAGTTGACTGATGCTGATTAGGTTTACTTTTAGTCCCTTGACTAAGAAAACATCCTTCAGAGGCGGTCTGGATTCAGCTGTATTCCCTTTGCCTTTGATCCCTTATTGGCTTCCATCTCCAAATGTGACTCTTCCTCCTTTCAATGGTTTTATATCTCTGAGATTCTCGCGTGCTCATGTCATATGACGAGAACATCCACTGCCGAAGTACCATGGATTTTCATCTTCGGATATCAATGCTACAGCTTCTGATACAAGTGCCATGCTGCATCTCAGACCTTTGTGGATAGGACGTTGAGTGGGTTTCACTAGCGTACTTCATAAATCAGATTTCCTGATCCAGACTTGATTTCGGGAGCCATTCCACCAGTACTTCCCTTATGACTTGATCTTGTTCTGGTGTAATGGAATGACCCTTATTCTTAGCATAAGAGTGGAATTTACTAAGCTTGTAAGCGAGTGAATAACACTAAGGGCTAAGGGGGAGAGGTTCTAGAGATCTTGTATTCGATATGGCTCCCGAAATCAAGTATGTGTCTTTAATAAATCCGGGTGGGAAGTGCAGTTCACGACAGGCCCTTTCCCGGGTTTTCATACAGACATACATGCAGTCGTGGTGAACAGGATAATGTGACTTAGTTTCCGCAGCAGGAAGATTAAATCCGGAATGTGTTTGCATCCAAGGCCTATCCACTACCACTAGACCACAAGACCCGCTCAATCTTCACCTAAATTTGCAAGCCACTTCTGAATGACTTAACATCTTTGAGTAAAATATTGTGTTTGGGAAGAGACATTTGGGAGGAAGTTTACGTGGTTTATTTTATGGATTGGAAAATGATTTACTCTATTAATTTAGGAAACATATAAACATCTTATATATAAATATTGATGGTTTGAATACAAACTTAATTAATTTATAGAAAATGGTAGTTATATTTGAGTCTATTCTATTATTTGTTAAGATTTTGCTTTAGTATAGTTAAAAATATAGACGTATTTGATGGTTTGTTTACAAATCAAAATAATTATCATCAAATTTTGAATACTATGCATCAATTTTGGTAGCTTATAATTTAAGCACAAAACAATATATCTACTCTATTAAGATTATGTATATTCTATTTGGATTATACATATTATTAAATAATCAGTTAATTTAGATTATGAATATTTTGATAGCGGCAATTTAAAATATCTGGTATAAAATAATAAAATTCATAATATTGTTAGGATAGGAATTGCATCCTTTTACTCCAGATTATGAACACCCGATCGGATCTGTCAAGAACGAGCTGACGACTACAGGGGAAGCTCTCATTAATTAGTTGATGAGGGGAAGCGGCTGACAGCAGTCCCTGAGCTAAGCCTTGGAAAATCAAACCTACCCAGTCATCAAACCAAAGAGTTAACGAGAATGTGGTTGACATGTCTCAAAACCAAAGGTATTGTGGCCAAAAGAAGCGTGGTGCTTTGATTATGATCGAAATGTAACAGCTGCCCCCCCCCCCCCCCCCCCCCCCAAACACAATTATTCCAGCAGCCCATCCTATGAACTTGAAAGCGAACGGTAGACCCAATAGCTGAGACACCACTATGGATGTCGTCAAGTTGAATCAGCAGTGCGACATGTGCCTAGTTCCCATCATCATTCATTATTCTCAATGATTTATTGTATTCTTGTCAACAAATATTATAAATCTAAATACATATGGTGATATAGAGATGACATTATTACATAGCAATATATTACATGTTCTGGTTTATCTGAAAATGATCTACATAGCCGGTTCAGATCTATTGTTAATCTGTAACACACATGTACCTCTAGATTTAAGGATGAAGAGAGCACCAGCATCAACTTCTTGCCCTCCTATTCTTCCATCTCCTCTTAGCCCATATTTCTTTATTACTCTCTCTTTTGCTTCACTCAGTGATTAATTATCTTACTCGATTCAACTGGAAAGCTTTAAAACAAAAGATATCATTTCAATTTAGGTGTCAATTAAACAATTCTTCCATAAAGATTTTGACAATATATATCATTGTCACCTGGAACCTTACAACTTACCAATCTTTTAATTTATTTAATAAAAGATGAGCACTCTCCATTTGTAAAGGCCACAAAGCTTTGAAATTCACATTTCCAACATAGAAATCCTTAAGGTTAACCAGTGCAGCTAGGTGGCTACTTAGACTTCATGTAAACTTGTTGTAGCCAAATTACTTGCAAAAGACAATTTTTTTAATAAAGCCAAATATTCTTCTCAGTTACTATATAAATATTATCCCTTTATGAATAATATTATTATGAATTGCAAAATCACAGATAAAAAAAACAATGAATTCCTCTTGTAGAAGATTATTATCGTTTACCAAAGATGTCATTTTACTGCAACATCTATGATTAATGTTTTCGAATCCGAGAACAGTTTCGGAGATATACTAAAACGCTGAGAATATGCGAAACAAAGGTTAAACCTCTCACCCATAAAAGCACCTGCAATGATGGAGACATAGACGGAGTTACCAACAAAAGTTGTTCGATGGAGATCTCTCACCGATAAAATATACGGGTTGGCGATGATACTGCCGTTGTGTTCCAGAAAAATATATTTGATGTACAGTTACTAGCATCGGCGTGATTTCTGAAAGACAAACAACTGAAACGGTTTAGAAATCAAGTAAAACAGAGCCCTTGCAAATTGAATAATGCTGAATGAAGATTGATATTTAGTCCCTAGTTTAATGCAGCGATCCAGCGACGTAAACTATGATAGAATTTATATAGTGAATGGTGGGATCACGAGGTGTCTAACGGGTTGGATGTTTCAGAGGTTTAAAGATCAGAATTGAATGCCAATGGGAGGTGATTAGGCAGAGATACTTGCATTACAAATATGACATGGAAATTTGATTGGTGCTAACTATTTATGCTGAGGAGGCATATTTAAGAATGCTTCAAATTAGTTGCTTTTATGTACTAGAGATTGTGCCTTGTGTATACTGCGAGGATTATATGGTCCTTTTTAAAACTAATTAACAATTTGTTTATCATCAGCAGTTAAACGATCATTTGAAGATTAGTACGAACATCGGCCTGTGACATCCAAGTTCCGTAAAAAAACTTCCTCTTTTTGACTATCTCCTATATATTAAAAGAAAAACATTGTGATTTAATACTTTCCCACTATATTGGACACATGGCAGTCAGGAAAATGGGCATTTAATTCCTCAACTATTTGAAATCAGCAAGTTTAATCCCGAACTGTTATTTGCATGATTTTATTCCCCAACTAATAGTTGACTTGACAAATTAGTGACCGAAAAAGTCAACTGTAAAGTCATAAATGATTATCGTTAGTTTTATATCAAATATCTTCGCCATTGAACTTGAAAAACTTGAAATCTCCAAATTCAAATATTTAACTTTGAGTGAAGATGATTTATGGTGACAGAAAGACGGTTTCCAGTCATATTTGTTTTCGTGATTGCACCGGATTTTCTATCTTTTTCCGGAAACCGTCTTTCCGTCACCAGAAATCATCTTCAATCAAAGTTAAAGATTTGAATTTGTTGGTTTCGACTTTTTCAAATTCAATGACGGAGATAAGTAATATAAAACTAACGAGAATCATTTATAATTTCACGGTTGACTTTTTCGGTCACTAATTTGCCAAGTCAACTATAAATTGGGGAATAAATCATGCAAGTGATAGTTCAGGATTAAACTTGCCAATTTTAAATAGTTGAAGATTTAAATGCCCATTTTCCCCGTGGCAGTCTCACAGCGATTTCAATTTGGCTGAACACTCATTTAACGCCATAATATTTAAAAGTTAATGCGTTCACATACTGTTTTTTTTAACTCCACCACAAACAATTTAATGTGTTCATACACTATTTTTTATCAGTTCATTTTAGTTCTTGCATTTTTGACCTTTGTATTAGTGAACTAAAATTATCTCCGTACAACTAATGAATAGTATCATTGAAAAAAAATCAAAATCATTAAGATTCAAATCAACTAACTGGATTGAAAATGTTCTTAGAAATTGAAAATTTTGTAACTTGCTGAAATTGCTAATGGTTGAGGCTTTTATACACTAAAACAACAAAGAGTTGTGATTGGTTATGAATTAAGAAAACTGAAGTATAAAACACCAGACACAAAGTTAGATCTTTATTTCGGCCAATTATTTTTTTTTGTACGGAGTTTCAATATCAGACTAAAAATTGGAAACATAACCAGATTGTTAGAAAGTTCATGAAACCGATTGACAGTATAATTCATATACCAATTGAATAGGTTTCCATCCAAGTATAACATTTATTCACTCGATTGATCGTGTTTTTATTTTAATTACCAAGATTTTTTTATAAGAAATTACACATTATTGGTTATAGACTACATCAATTTTACAACATTCCTAACAATATTGACATGTCATCTTTTTATTGGTATTCTTAAAGTATGCTCCAACAATTATATATATGTTAAATAAGTCCATAATATTTGTTTTACATTTATCTAAATTATGATTATATACTTAAATAAATTAATTATTTTAAATTTTATATCAATTAGATTTTCAAAAATATGAAAATATCTAACAATTATCAACATAGTCACAAGTAAATATCTAAAAATAACAGAAATGTTTAAAATACTGAAATTTTTTTTTCATCCAAATATTTAAATTAAACTAATATTTATGTTAATTTAAATATTTTTGTCTTACATTATTCAAAATTTTATGTTTTATATTATTTATTATCTGATTCAAAGGACTTAAAATATTTGGATTTTGTTAAAAATGCAAAATAGGTACCCGAACTTGGATCCGAACCAAACCCGCAATTATCTGAACCAAATCAAAACCAAGATTTGTAAATATCCGAATAATATTTAAAATTTGAACTTCAAAATTTTCGAATAAATCAACTAAATCTAATCAGATATATGAATGTCCATCCATAAAAAACACTATGCGACAAATTCCTTAATACAACATACAATAAATAATTTAATAAACTATTTCACTCTGCGCACAAGAGCTGATTACTACCCAGTTATAATTATAACTAGATTCAGACCCGCCCGATCGGGCGGATATTTGTTAATTATTTTGATTTGCATTTTCAAGATGTGGAATTAATTTTTTATTGACTAAATTGATAAATTCTGTCTAAATTTATTTGAAATTTAATTTGATAACATAGAATACAGAGGTCTTATATTATAATGTTTTGTATAGATTTGTGAATTATTTATTTTACTTGTTTTTTTCTCAATAGATTTTCTTGGCAGTATAATTTTTTTTACTTGTGCCAAACATAATACAATTATATTATAAGGTTTGCATAAAATTTTGTAATAAGTTTTAGATGAATTATATTTATATTTTCATATTTTTGAATTTGCATATTTTTGTCAGCAACATACATAATGTATATATAATTATGTATAAATAGTCATTGTATAGTATCTGACATGTAGAACTTTTCCACTAAGCTATAGAGTTTAAAATTATAGTTGTGCCAAAAAATTATGATTTTAATTTTAAATTTCCTTGTGCATCTTTTTGTTTTTCTAATGTATACATAATCACCTATCTCTTTTATAAAAGAAAAAACTAAATACGTCAAATTATTCTGAAGTGCTTATTAAGTTTAGGCCCACGATTTCATAAAATTATGTTAGTTAGAATTCTCTTTGTTTTTATGAACTTCAAAGTGTATACTGAAAATCACATCTTCCCGAATATACATAGATATTGATAATCTGAAACATATAGATTTTCTTGCTATGTTTTGGAAATTTAATAAATAATTTTAATTTTTAAAACATATAATTTAAGCTATAGAGAATAGAGTATAGAGTTTATAATTTTTTTGGTAAAATCTAGAGTTTATAATTGATAATGGATTACAAACTTTAACAATATGTCATAAATATTTTAATTGACAATGCTATATGATGTTTTCATATAATCATAATTATAAACGATGGTTCATGGTATCTATATATATCATCTAGATAAACAATGTTGAATGGGTTAAGATTATAACTGGTCGACTATTACTTGCTATAAGATTGTAATTAGTAACTCATGGTTCATGGTATATATATCATATAGGTAAAGATGTAAGACCACCTCCATTGGAGGGTCTAACAAAGGAGTTCTTAAACAAAACCAAAAAAAAATCAAAAATGCATTCACACAACATAACCAGTGTCAAAGTAGGGACTTTAAGAATTGCTAACAACCCCTGACGTGTCCAGTTTGTATTGGAGAAAAAAAAATCTATCTCTCTCTTGTCTTTTCTTCTTTCGTTCTTCTTCCTTCTTCTCTATTTGCAAATTCATCAACCACGATCAGTATCAAACTATCAATTCGTGGCATTCCACGCTGGAACGAGAATCTACCTGGGAAAAGATCTTGCCTATCTTCAGATGAAGACATCGCGGCGGCGGTGCTTCTCCGTCACCGGATTACGGTGGTTCCGGGACACAAGGTGGAGCAGAAGATGTCGTTGACGATTTTTATGAAGAATGGACTTCTGGTTAATCTGCATAAGAGGGACCTCCATGGAATCATCAAGAGTCTAATGGTGGCCAGAAGTGACGGCGTCGTTAACGGCAATTGTAACGGCGTCACTGGTGGAGGCGTCGCCGTTTACGTGAATAACGAAAGTTCCGGTGGCTAAAAAAGCCAATAACTTTCTCATTCTTATACACATTTTTTATTCCAAAGCAAAACATTTTGGACAGAAATACGACTGTGGTTTCTGTTCGATATGAAACTGTAAGCATATAGTTTTTAGACATTCCAATTAGTAATTACTGGCTTTATTTACTTTTTGTAATTTTTTAAAAAAGTTTATTTGGTGAATGTATTGTAATGAAATCACACACACACACATATATATATTGAAAATAAATACATTTT
>NC_079513.1:11340920-11437836 GCF_000801105.2 Raphanus sativus | reverse complement strand
AGAGAGAGAGAGAGAGAGAGAGAGAGAGAGAGAGAGAGAGAGAGAGAGAGAGAGAGAGAGAGAGAGAGAGAGAGAGAGAGAGAGAGAGAGAGAGAGAGAGAGAGAGAGAAGAGAGAGAGAGAGAGAGAGAGAGAGAGAGAGCTATTAGACATTTCATTAACTCAACTAATTTTATCGAATTTACCCCTCAAGTACACGTGTTTGGTAGGACTTCGACACATAATATATGATAACTGAGTGAAACACCTGCAAAATCTCTTTTGTAAATGTCTTATTTTTCTTTAAAGTTTGGAAATGTCTTGTTTGGAGTTGATGGATGAGATTGGGAAGAGTTCAAGGGTTTTTGGTGGTATCTTCCGACTGTTCACTCGCAACATGGAATTGGTGATGATGGATATGATGGTCGTGGACCCATATCTATCGTCATCATCCAGTCTCGACCGTACGATGAGTTTTGATCCGTGGTTGGTTTTTGCATCAGCATATCTTCAGGTCCACTTTTGTTGTAATAATATTCATTCACCACTTTGCTTTGAGCTTTTACTCCGATTCCCTATATTTTCCAGAATGGCAATCTAAAAATTAGCTTATAGCATAAAGTTAAAAACTAGGGCAAACGAAAGAACGTGTGTTATTAAATATACTAACAAGTTAACATTCCTCATTTCGACTTTCTATCTAAACGGTTTAATAGCAAAAAAATGTATGATATCATATTCTAAAGCTTTGAGTCAGTTTACAGTTAGCCGGTAATAAAAATTGTATATATATACGTTAGTTACAAACCAGAGTTGAGGCTAAGATTGTTTTTTTTTTGTGACAAAACTATATAAAAGCAACTAATTTGAAGCACCTCAGCATAAATAGTTAGCACCTATCAAATTTCCATGTCAGCTTAAGTTCCATGTCATATTTGTAATGCTTGAGGCTAAGATTGTTTGTTGTTTGTATCCATATTTGGATAAATGTTTATGACCAAAACCAGCCTTAATTATATGGATGTTGTTTGTATCCATATAATTAAGGCCGGTTTTGGTCATAAACATTTATCTAATATAACTTTATAAGAAAAATGTTTAACCTCAAAAAGTATACGATTGATATATATATTACATACCTGATGAGAAAGACAAACGGGAGAAGGCTGAGAGCAGCAAGCGAACGACATATGATCATACGGACGAGGGTGATTATGGTAGTAAGGATTGTTATGATCGATGATGTTATTAAGTGGTTGAGACATCATCGGTGGTTTGAGTTTGATTTGTTGGAGTTGTTGTTGGTGAAGTTGCTTATGGTTCTGAAACCAGTAAAACACGTTTTTGCCCTCAATACGTCCATAGAAGGCTAAGTGAGCTGTGATCTGTTGTATCTGCACCGCATTAGGAGTCCTTATACCGGTCCGGTACATTTCTTCCAGGATCATCAATTGCTCCGTTGTCGGACACCATCTTGTTGAAGCAACCGGACTCATGCTCCGTTTAACCAAATTTTGATATGTTTTTGAGTGTATTATGATATCTTCAAATATTGATGGTTTGTGCTTGGATGAGGTTATTTATACCCGAAAAGACTATATGGTTGGAGAGAAAATTAGAATTTTTTTTTTTTGTGAGTGCATTGGAAAGAGACGCAAGAGAGAAGAGTGCATTGGAAAGAGACTCAAGAGAGAAGAGTTAGACAGAAAATAAGCATAAAGAATGAACATTATTTTACTATATTGTTTTTATGTTATGGTGCACTTTTGTTTTTACTTAATTTTATTTTGTCGGGAGTTTTCACTTTCATATACAGTAGTATATTAATGATGTCAAAAAGAATGCGACAGAAGAAAACTAATACCGGCAAGATTTTACCTTATAATTGAATGGCACATAATTGCGAACTATCTATATAGAAGTCTTTTGTAAATTAAACATAGAAGAAACGTTAAATACAGAGAATTAGCAGACTCATTTACAAGATCAAAGTAATAAATGGAATCTCCTATAAAATTAGACATCTTTGGAAGTCAGGAGACAATGCGTTTATTGTCCCTGGTCCAAAGAGAATCTGAATTTCAGTCTATAACTTTTTAAATTCAAAAAGATAAAAAATAATACTATATATATAATTTAGAAGGAGGACTTGAAGCTTGATTTACATCTAGGTCAATAAAGTGAAGTATTCTTCTTCTTACCTATGTAAAACCCCTGTTCGGAATTGCGCTAGGCTCTGTACGTGCGGCCATATGCCGCCAGTGCCGAATCAATTATGCGGGAATTATATGGGGATTACTCGGAGCCTAGTTTTAGGGTGTTTATGTTAGTTATTGTATATATATTGCATATTATATATGAGTACATGAAATGTTTAGTTGGTGCAGTGGCTTAGACGCTTGATTTGCAGTGGCTTAGACGCTTGATTTGCGTCGTAGGTAACCCCCAGCAGTGGAAAATTAATGTTTTTCGGCATTAATCTTAATGAAGGGTAATATATACATTTTATGGTCATCATCTTCCCTAGAATACATACGATCTGCAACTTCAATGGCGGCCAAATTTTTTTTTCTCAAATTTTCATCTTTTTCTTTCGTTTTTCTTGGTACTCACACTCCATACTGATAGATCTACTAAATAAACTCGATTTCTGGAACTTTAATGAACAAAAAGTCAGCTTTTTCAAAATTTCCGATTTTTAAGCCGATTATATCAAAATCGTTGCAGCTTCCATTCGCCGAGCGCTTATCTGCCGCCGATACGGCCGCCGAGACCGAGTTTTAAAACAGGGTGTAAAACCATTAGATAAAAACTCAAGCATTAATTTTCTTATAAATCTACATTCATTCCAAAATTAAACGTTAAATAATCATTTTGTAAAACAATATTTTCGCTCTCTATCACAATTATGCATTTTTTTGTCAACTCACAATTATGCATCTAACTTGAATATCGTACGACATTCTTCATTCAATACTAATTATTTTGGAACTTAGAGAGAGAGAGAGAGAGAGAGAGAGAGAGAGAGAGAGAGAGAGAGAGAGAGAGAGAGAGAGAGAGAGAGAGAGAGAGAGAGAGAGAGAGAGAGAGAGAGAGGAGAGAGAGAGCACTGGAGCAATAATATAAGAAGATCAATAAAGGTGCATGGGTTGTCGAGGTAGATCGTTCAATATATATATATATATATATATATATATACTCCAATACTCTCGAACAATTAATTAAGACATTGACTTAACATTACAAATATATTAATTCATTTTCTTATTTTTGTACCTAAACATTAGCACTGTGCAAAAATTATACTCTCATGATATAAATAGTTTTAGTATAAAAGTTTTGTTTCATAAGTAGTTTTATCATTTAAAAAAAAACTTTTGTAGTTATTGAATATTGTGTGATCAACTAAATTATGTAATTTTTATAATTAGTTAAATATATATTATATGCTGCTTTTTAAATATAAGTAATAATTTTCTTAATATTAATATTTTTTTATAACTGTGGAATCCGACGATCGAGGTCAACCGACTAATATTAAGCTTTTAACTGAAACTATCTACAATTTGAATCAAAAGGGAACAGTTCTGATGAAGAAATTAAAAAACATATACTCCTTTTGTTCCAAAATACATGAAGTTTTAGGATTGTGCACAATTATTAAAAAACTTATTTTTTTTTATCTTCAAAATATCATTAAAGTATAAATTTAAAATTATTGAATCAATTACAAAACAAACTACAAAATATCATTGATTACACCGTTTTTGATAAAGTTAAAAATACATTAATATAGGAAAACATCAACTATTTTAAAACATCAAAAACTCTCTAAAACACCGTCTATTTAGAAAAGGAAGGAGTAGTTTATAATATTTCCCACACTAGAAAACAATACTCCTACCATAAAATGATCCACAGAATGAGATCAGTCATATCATACATATATATATATATGCATGTATATGTAGAGAGAAGATGGAAGGAGAAACTTAAATGATTATGTCATAATCACTTCTCTCAACAGAATGACGTTGACACATCACATTAAAAGAAAAAGTGGGTAAATTTTCTTCAATCCTTCAAAGAAAAAATTTCTTCAATCCTTACATGGACAGACGAGCAAGTAAATTTGCACAACCATGTGAAATGAAACATACACGTTCATTGTAGCCAGTTGCAAAAAAAGAAAAAATCATAACGAAACAAATTGTAAATTAGAAGCATGAGTCGAACTATTTAGTTTAAAACTTTAAATCAACACATTACATTATTGAAGTGTTGACATGTGTTAGTTCTGCAGTTTTTGTAAACTAGAAAAATGAAGGTGTTTCAAATATTAATTCACGCATAAAAAAATTAAAACTTTTATGAAACTCCAGAAGCTGAGCATTTTGACTTTATAACGTCTGCATGAGAAAACATCGCATGCATTAGCATTCGCACCTATTAGTTTTCTATAGGCTCTAAAGCCTTGTCGAGCTTTCTCTCTGCCCACTTCAACATTCTTGATCCTGGATATTCAGTTTCTTTTGGGACTAAACTATATTTATGGACCCATCTAGATATAATAATTTCTAAATTATACCTTATTACCTTTTCTATAAGAGCAAGTTGCTCAAATTTTTTTTCAATAAGAACTTTGGATGTTTTATGATTTAATTCATATAATTAAATTCCATTTATTGGAAAGCTGTGCTAACAAAAGCACAATATTTAGGGTTTATTCTAAAAAGTCATCAAGTTTTGAAAAAGAAAAAAAATCTATATCCTAAAATTAGTTTGAATTAACTGAAGTAACTCATAACGAATTAACTTTTAAACACACAACTGTCATGATCAGGCTGGTCATGATCAGAACACACCAAATTAACATATACATAATCTTAAACAAGGGGTTCAATAAAATTTTTAAAATATTGGAATAATAATGTATCAGTCATCATTGATTAAGGATTACGAGAACAAACAACGCAAAATCACAAATTTTTGATCTGATCATGCCTACTTATTTTAAGACGTCCACGTACGGGATACCAACATCAATACAATTAAGTTAACAATTATTAGATGCTATGTACACTATACTTTCGATATTTTTCTCTTTTCTCTTTGTAAAATATAAAGGAAATGTTCAGAAGAAAAGAGAAAACCACATTGTGATGGACTGGTAGTTTTTTGTTTTTTTTTTAAAAGGCATTCTTAAATTTAAAAAGCATAAGACCAAAGAAGTTTCTACTGGTAGTTTGTTTTCTACTAGATAAAAAATCGTTATATTGGTCCATCAGGAATCAATTTTTTCTAATGCGAAATTGCTAGCTTTATGTGTAGACAGATGCCATGGGTCTTTTAGAGCAATCGGGATTGTCTGTCGTTGGCGGACCGATCCACAAACCATGAACCGGATAAGTTGGGTTTTGACCTAGACATCTTTCCTGTTTAATCAAAAAGAAAAAGAGAAAACAAACTAATTAAGAGACAAGACTATAAATGCATGTATGCAGACAAATTGCAATTTGCCTCTGCATTTCTTTTTAACACAGTCTTCTTTTCAGTTATTATTTTCAGAAATAAAAATTAGAATTCGTATCCACAGACATAAATGCGTAGTGTTCTGTCAACATTCTTATTAAATCCTAAACTGTTGGTAAATACCAAATAGCTATTTTGCTGTTTTTTCATTTCCTTCTTTTGTCCCCATTTCTGTCTTTTCAAACTAAAATTCAATGAGAACACTAATGCATTGCACAATGCAAGTCTAAAAGTATAAACTAATTAAGATGTGTAAACCTTACAACAGCGACAAACCAATAGATGAAGTAACTGCAAAAATGGACCATATGATTTCTGTAGTCTCAAAAAGAATGTCAAAGTACAGTTTTGCTACCTCAATGGAAACTAGCGCCTACTGATTTGAATCATGTTTCTCGGCATTTTTTTCGGCAAGAAGGAATTTAGCCTCAATTTGCCTATAATCTCAATCTTCTTCTCCAACCTTCGGTAATCTATACTATTAAAGTACAAACACATTTGGACTTTTACTCTGTTTATTCCTATTAAAGAGGCTTTCTTTTGCATTCATTAATGACATTTTGGACATTTTGCATTGATTTCTTTTTTAATTGTTTTTGGTTTGTCATTAACCACCGGTTTCCTAATTCAATTTTGGTATGTGATTATTCCGTGTTTGATACTGCATCATTTTAATATTTTTCCAGCCGGACATGTTTGAAATTGCATCATTTTTTCTCAAACTATTTAATGGTTTGGTTTTAAACCGCTTTTTCCTAAATATAATCCCAACTATCTAACAAAAATTATTTATAAAAAATAAAAATTGTTTATTGGTTCAACCGGTAACTGGATTTCGATTTTAATAGTTTTTATTGGATTTTTAAATTTTGTTTTTTTTTCAAACCCGAACTGAATTTATCTTTGATCAACCGGTAATCCGTTCAACCGCAGGTCTCAATCGAATTTCAAAACACCGATCAAAACTGTAAAACTGTTATATTGATTTATATTTTAAATATCTAATTCAAAATTAAAAACCTAAAAATACATGTATAATATAGTTTTACCGAACATAAATCTGGATATAAAATACATATATGAGATGGATTATATAAATACATATACAAGACGGATTATATAAATGTGATTATATAAAATTTTCACCAAACATAAACCCGCGCTTTCATCTAGTACTTGTTAAAGTGTGATCCATCCCTTCCCAAATACTCGAACTTGAGAATATAATCAACTTGAGTTGTTGCCACTAGGAACATTTCCAATCCACCCCTATTTTTTCTATAATTGAGAAAATCTAAAAAAATGTAAAGTTTTGCTCCAATGTGTTCATGTATAATAGAAGAATGCTATATTGTGTATGAATAGATAAATTTTATTTTTCATTTTTAAATAGAGGCAAATAGAGCATTCATATAATTTAAAATAAAATATAAACAATTTCTATTATAAAAGAACACAGTGGAACAAAATCTGCACCTCTATAATAGAAAAGCTCTAAAATAAAAATGGATTAAAGATGGCCTTAGCCTTCTCAACAGTTATGCACTAAATTGTTGATTGACATAAAATTTTCAAAATCAATACCTGCTATAAAACTGATATATAGTAATTTACTGCTGGTCTGCCGATATTAGGTTAATTTGAAGTTTTTTTTTTGAACTTGGGTTAATTTGAAGTTAATAAAATAAAAACATTAATAACAACATAGTTTCATAGATATATCAAAAAATAAATAGGTAATTTGAATAGTTCATTAGGTTTTTTTTTTGAAAAGATAGTTCATTAGTTCTCTCAAGTGTTGGATTCGAGAATACTTCTAAATAGTTTTTTTCTTACAAGACTTTATCATCATTGTCTAAAGTCTAAACTCTAGATTAATTATCTTTTGCCGTTGGTAGAAAAATGAGAAGATTCAAAATAAAAAAAATTTCATCATATAAATATATCGAAGTTTAAACGAAAATTAAGCCATGACATATTTTCAGTGTATGCCATATTGCCATGATACGACAGTTGCCACGCTTTAATACACGATTCTGATCTTTTCCAGTTGTGGAATGCAAGGAAATAATTTGAGTTGAATGTCACAGGCAGCTTTTTCCAACGAACTATGCAGTACGAGCCGAGGTAACAAGACAAATTATAAGAAAATGATGTCGTTTAGATGTATGTTTCTAACTTTCTATATATAACAGGAAACAAAGTTTAATTATTTGATCGCATAAATAATAGGAAATGGGCATGTAAATTTAGAAGAATAGATATATATATATATATATATATAGTCATTACATAATTCATAATTGCCCCCACAAATAATACTATTTTCTAGCATATACAAACTTTAATGACACCCATATCAAAATAATATTTTAATAATATCATGAATGCAATATCGATTAGAATTTCTCATATTTCATGTAAAGAATGTTTAGCTAATGTTTTATCATTGTTTGAATGAACTTGAACGTTTTCTTGTTCGACCTATACCATCAATAATTTATGGGCTAATTGGTGTAATAGCTAAATTTGAAAGAAAAATTAAGAATATGGCACTGATGTAGACATAATTAGATCTCCTATCATTTTTCCATTTTTCTTCTGGTTATCTCCTTTTTATAAGACGGTTGACGGTAAGAGTTGTTGATAGTGACTGTAATGCTATTATATAAATAGAATAGAACATGATATAAATGATATAGTTCATATTAATGAAAGCATGAAATGATTTAAATATATTATACTATGTATATCCACAATTAACAAATAGCATAAACATAATTTTTATGAACAGATAATTTAACAATGTAGTACATAATTACTAATCCCTAAAAAAAATATAAACCGTAAATCTAAACACCAACATAACAAAAAGAATAGTAACAAACAAATAGCATAGTACATATTGTTCAAATTTTGATATTTGCAAGGAAAAATGTAATGATTACCCCAATGTAAACCCAAAACTTCTATACACTAAACTCAAAACACTAATCACTAAATCCGAAAAAAATATAAACCCTAATCCAAATATCATAAATGCACATAGTACATAACATGAAACATTATCAATATAGAATAGTAACAAACGAAATAGTATAGTACATATTATTCAAATTTTGAGATGTTTATGATTACATATTATTCAAATTCAACCCAAACATTTCATAAACTAAACCCAAAATACTAATCATTAAATCCTAAAAAGTAATATAAACCCTAACCCATATATCAAAATAAGAAAATAGTACATAATAATAGAGTATTATTAAAATAGAATAGTAACAAACTAAATAAAATAGTAACACACGAAATAACATATATTGTTTCAACTAACATACATCAATGGTAGTGGTAATTAATGGTGGTAAGTAAAGTGAAGAAAATTTTTGTGCACGTATTAACCGGGAAGGAGGGACAATATTGTATATATTATAGAAATAGTGGAGGATGTTTTTGTTTTAGCTAGATACTTAATTATGTCTTATTCCATGCCTATTCAGACCAATTTTCCATAATTTATCCAGAAAAGAGAAAGTAAAAAAGACTACCAGTCGCCGTTGGAAAATATTATGTACTAAGAAGGGATGGTGTGTCTTTTCCTGATCTCAGGGGTTCGCTGCTTCTGGTCCAGGTGATCATTCACTCGGGAGGGTGTCTCTTGTCGGTTCATCAAGCCTGGGTGTTTCTTCTCCTTAGCGTGATGTGTGCTGGTGGGTTTCTTTACCACGGCGGCAAGTTTGTGTGCTTGAGCACACAGGCAGTTTGGTACTCGAGCAGAGTGGCCGGCTCGCATAGGTCCTGTCAGCAGTTTAAAAGACGGTCGTTTATGCCGCTTCAGTGGTCGCTTGCATTGCCTCCTCACCTTCGGACTTCCTTTTCGTGGTTCTTGCTCCGTATAGGATTGTGCCCTGGTTCTAGTTCCCGTCTTTGCTGAGGAAAGTGATGGCTCTTCGCTCAGTTTGTCGGTTCTTGGCGATTACGGGCGTGTGGTGGTTCTTGAGTCTTTGACCGCCACATCTTAACGCTTGGTCTTCGCTCACATCCCAACATCACATAGGTTTGCTTGAGTTTCTTGTAGTGATGTGCGTGGCAATTATGTGCAGGTTGGGCTCTCGACAGGGAGTATGGAGGATGCAGCCTGTTTTTCTCGGAATGGCATCGTGTACAGTTCGTCTCCTGGTCTAATAAATGCTAGGTTTTGGTTGTGGGTGTGTTAAACTCTCCGTTTGTGTGGGTGGGTGCTATGAAGCCTTCAGCAAACTATTTTCAGGTGGGCTATTCTCGGGTTGGACCATGTGGGTTGGGGTTATTCTCGGATAACCAGGGAATCCAAAATTATTGGATTCCGGCTTTCGGTTGAACTTGACTCCTTCTTTTGCGGCAAGAAGTTGATGCTGATTTGGCCAAGCCTTGGCGATAATAGTTTTGGTTGTTGTCGGTCGGCCCTGTTATAGCTAAATTTGAATTTGAATTTAGGAATTTATTTTCGATTCTCTACTTCTTGTTAACTTCTGTAATTTTGTCAAAAACGAAAAAAAATTGGTAATACATTTTACCAAAAAATGTACTAAGAACTTGTAACTTGTAAAACAAGCCTTGAAACTTTGGAATCTCATATTAAAAGATGTTTAGAAAATTCGTTTGGATTTTTGTATTAGTTCGAAAAAAACAAAAGAGAAATAAACAAACAAATAAAAGGGATGATTTGACGAGTGACTGATCAAAAATATGGCAGATTGTCTGTACCTTTCAACTTGCCAATCTTGTGGAGTCAATGCAATAAATTATCCCATTCCTATCTCAAATCTCCATATCCAATACACTCTTCTTTGCGCATTTTTCGCGATTCTCAAATAGTATTGGCTAGTCTTCAAAGTTCATTCAAGTAGGAATGGTCGATGTGTTTGCTGTTTAGTGCCTCTAGGACATTTCAGATTGGATTGTTGTGTGAATTTGGAGTTTACATGTTAGGACTGTTCTTTTCGTATCACCAATCAAAATCTTTATTAGTGATAAGGAAAATTTTCTAGAAATACCTGAACTAATTTCCATTTACTATAATAATCCCTTATTATTAAAAAGGAAGCAATTTGAGAGAATAACCTTAAATGAGTTAACTATTTACGGTGTTGCCATTATGAAGACGTGTCATACTCTCCTTCGTCCTCAGTCACTTTTTATATCAACCCTTATAAGACTAGATTTGTTACGATTATTGCCATTGGTATGTATATATTATTTTGCATTGTCTATATTTTATATCATCTAAGGGAAGTTGAAGTGACTTAATTTAACCAACTGACACATGGTTAACTTTTATATTGTTCTGAGATTTCTGAAATTTCTTATTCTTCTCGAAGTTAACTTACCATCGCACATAACTAATTGTATATTAAAAAAAATGCATGTATTTGAAAATAAACTTTTTAGAGCCAGTACTTTTCTGTTAGAGCAAATAATAGCATGTGGGCTGTATCCACGTCAAGAATGGAGTTATAAATCTGTGTATTCCATCTGTTTCCTATATTTCCTCTTTCTGATTGATTTGTTTTAGATGAATTTCCAATACACACCAATATAGTGTTTCCTATAATTACTCGCATTTTACTATAAGACAATATAATAAGTTGTCATATATGGATCAATTACAATCAATTACGTGCACTTAAATAAGGCTACTATATATATTACTCAATTTCAGCAAAATTTTATGTCTTTTTCTGCTGGAAGTTAATTGTTAAACCTTTACTATAAGTTTTTTTTGGCTAAAGACCTTTATTATAAGTCTATCAATAATTCTATAGACAAAACAATAATTCTATAAACAAAATCCTCTTTTTTTCATATATTCACAACTAATTTTGTATAAACATGATGATAAAAGTTAACATCTCATGTTTTATTAACTAATGGACACGCCAATGGGCCGTCCAATATCCTCACCCCAAACTAATAATGAAACTATGTCTTCTTATCTTTAAGTAAAAAATATATTCCAAAATTTAGATAGATTTTTTTATATTTACGAACACAAACCCATACTATATTCTTATTTTATTCAAATATGTCGACCCTCAACATTTCAATATAAGACATAGTGTTGATTATTTGAATTCTCTAATGCATATTTTGGTGTTCTCTTTTTTACAATTTGTATCATATTTTAAGGCTGCATACTATATATAATAATTACGTGTGAATTTTAATAATTGTATATTAAAATTTCTCCATTTTTACGTTTATGTTTTATTATATATATATATATATATTTAAATATTATCTACATAAAACTATTTATTATTTCTTTCACGCCGCGCAAGGCGCGGGTCATATCCTAGTATATAAACTATTTTGACATCCTCTTTAATACACAACCTACTTTTTGATACCCAATTAGTACATAAATCTAATCTATTAAACAGAGTCCTGTTTTTATCTATTTATAATGTTGTCACTTAAATTTTGGACCTATTCATATACTAGATATATATATTAATAATATCTCTTTGAAGTTTCCTTAATCTACTTTTAATATTTCAAATTTTCCACTCCTATTTTTATGGCTAACAACATTAATTAGTTTCATCCTAATTACTATACATTCGTTAAAAAAACTTTCACTATTTATATTCATTTGAAACTATCAACATTTTATTGTATTTAATTATTTTTTATTTATTCTTGCATTTAAACTTTTCAAAGCCTAATATAGATGTTGTAGTTAGTTGTGGTGCGTCAGAAATATACAACAACATTTCTTCCCTTTTGACTATTAATATGAATTTATGATTGGTAAATTATATTTATATATGATTTTTAGAAATATACAACAACATTTCTTCCATTTTGACTATTAATATGAATTTATGATTGGTAAATTATATTTATACAGCTATATGATTTTTATAATATAAATAACTTTAGTCTTTTCATAGCTATAGTGCTATATAAATATATGAGTGCCATAATAAATGATTTTACTTAAACAAATTTTACCTCAGATGTGGACTAACAAATTAGATCATCATTTATAAAAACTTTAGCTATACTATAATATTTGTATATATATATTTACTGTATAGCTAAATTTATTTTAAAATGTATCGTATACAAAAACAATTAGTAACTAAGTAAAATATATAAGATAAATTATCGAATAAGAAATCTAAACAATAAAACTATAAAGTTACACAACATAAAATATTAAAATGTAAATAATATATTTAAAACGTTTAGGACAATATCAAAATTGTACATTTATAAAAGAAAAATATCCGCACGGACGTGCGGGTTCAAATTCTAGTTACTTTTTAAATTACAAGTTTTATACTGTCAAAATAACAACGTTAAACCGTTAAACGGATTCGTTAGCCATCATTAGTTTTAACTTGAAAAGGTTTCCAAAAATATATGATCTAGTTGTCATTTTCTATAAAAATACATAATCTATTTTGGCCACCCTTTAATACACAATCTACTTTCCAATACCCAATTAATATTTGAACATTTTTTTACAGCAATATTTGAACATTTTAAGATTGAAAGTCTTATACCACAAAAATAAATAAACTAATAGAAAGCGATGAAAATAAAAGTGCATTACATTGCACACACAAAAAAAATAGTGTACATTGAAACAAACAAAATGAGCTGAAAATAAAATGAGCATTGGATTTCCATTCAAATGGCTTCCTCTTTAACCATTTACTAGTTTTTGACCCGCGCGCCCGCGCGGGTGTATATATATTAATTAATATATGTTAAACATAATTTTTACATTTTCACATTTTTGACATTATCTTTATATGTATTTTATTTTGTTTGTTCAGTGTGTTATTATAAAATATTATCTTGTAAAGGTTATAATTTTTTAAGTATGAAATATTATTGTGTTATTTTATTCAAATATATTAAAACTTCATTAGTTAAAGTATACTTTAAACTTATAATTATATGATTTTAAAATAATAGATCCTAATGAACATGTACCAAAACTTTAGAAAATAGAGATTTGTATATTTTTAGGAAGCCCAACATTTAAAATTGGGCCAGTTTGTTAATGTTTTGACAATTATCAATTTTTTTTAGCCCACACAATTTATTTTTCCGGGAAAACAACAAACATATAGGCTAAAAAACGTTTACATCGAGGTAAACAACCTTTTTTTTATGTCGGTCTCTCTCTTTTCTCTCTCGATCTCTCCATCTTGTCTCTCGATCTCTCTGTCGATGATTTTAACAGGAGAACACAAATCGTTTCAAGAATCAAAATTTATGAAATCATTCACTTATCGATCAACCGGGTTAATCTATGTAGTTTTTCTCAGGTAATAGACCTTTTCTTTTTTAAATCAGATGAAACGATTTTATTTTATTTCTAACCAATCTCCAGTTTAATCTCTTCTTCTTATCTCGACAGATCAGTTATCTCCCTGAGTAGATCGACTTCAGGTTTCGTCTTAGGCATTAGAAAAGTCTAAAACACACGAATTTGAAAGAAGGGTTCAACCTAGATGAAGACAGCAAAATCAACATGGGTGCATGGTGGGTCTTTGATTGTGTCGGAGAAAGATCTTGTTTTCGAAAAGGTTGAGCTTCTGGTTCAGGTAAAGACCTCAACTTTGTTTGGTCTCTGTTCTGGAAATTGTATCTTATACTCCTACTTTATGTTATTTTTAAGGTTGAAACTTGATGTTAGCTTGGTCACTTCCGTGCGGCAATCACCACCACGGCCTTCACCACCGCCATCTCCCATCCGTCAGCCATCTCCACCATGTCTCCGTCAGACTCATCTCCTCCTCGTCATCACCTTTCCTCTCCACCTCGTATCCTCCTGCCGTAATATCTTTCTCTCTGCAAATCGCAAGTTAATCTTCAAGTGCTTCTTCGATTTCAGAGGTTTGAGATTTTTGATTTCGAACCATATCTTTGAGCATTGACTTTTATTCTATATTAGTTGTTCATCATATAATAATGTGTTACTGAAAACTGTAGTTGTCAGCTGTTGTACAGCGAAGAATTCTCAAAGATGTTGAAAGGAGAAGACGAACGGAGAACAAAAAAATGTGACATCTCCATATTCAGTATATACATATAAAGGTACCTTTATTTTATATTCTGTGTTCTGCTTTTATTTATAAAAATGGTGTAAGGGATTCATACATAGAGCTTTCTATCGGATAGGTTATGCATAATAACTCGGACAGAGTCATGTTGAAGAAAGGTGTCGGTGCATGGTCGATCAGAACATCAAGTTTCATAAATGATGCATGGTTGGTCTTACTACTTGCTATGGAAGATGTCGGTGGATATGCAGATGGAGCTAGAAAGATCTTCTTTTGGAAAAGGTTGAGCTTCTGGGTCAGGTAAAGACCGAAACTTTTTTCAATTTCCTTCTGGAAATTGTGTATTAGACGACAATTATCATATTTTATGTTATTTTTAAGGTTCAAACTTGATGTTAGCTTCTGAGGTTTGACATTGTTGATTTGGAACCATATCTTTGAGAATTGACTCTTTATTCTATCTTAGTTGTGTTATAGTCTTTGTTCTGATTTTATTTTTAAAATGGTGTAAGGGATTCATTCGAAGAGCTTTCTATAGGATATGTATAGCTTCGACAACTCGGACAGAGCCATGGTGAAGGAGTCAGAAGGACCGGGAGAAAGTCATAAATAGAACATCTCTGAGAGAGTCATGGTGAAGGAGACAGAGAGATGAGATATAACAAAGGGAAGGCACACTAATCAGTTAGTTAACATAAGTAGGAAAATTAGATATTCATTTAGCAGAATGAACATATGCTGATATTGTCGGTTTATTGTTTTTGTGGAATGATATTAGAGATGGAGAGAAGCAGGTACCAGTTATGAAGAAGCAAGAGAAGACTTCAATGCTTAGAGGACAACACAGTTATAATACGGTTAGTAATTACTGATCTAATGTAGCTATATGCGTAACTTGAAAAGAATTATACAGTAGAGAATAAGTTTTTAGACTAAGGTACCCTGGTTTTAGATTAGGGAAAATTGATTTAAGATGATAGTTATTTTTTTTTACTTTAGATCATCTGAAAAAAATGGCTAAGCGTTTTCAATTTTATATAACTGTGGCTTTAATTCGATGTTGTTTTGAATGACCACATAGAATCCACACACAATTCATGCGTATGTGTAAATGAAAATCCATCTCCCTCTTATTGAAATGAAATACTTGGTCTATAAAAAAGCACATTGTTTTTATACAAAAAAAATAAGTTTGGGAACCAGCAAGCATTCATCCAACATAGATAACCAACGTACGGCTGAAACCTGCATAGATCAAAAATCAAAAATCATTATAAGTATTATTCTGTAGTTCCTTACAATAGAAAATGCCGAAAAGTTTTTTTTTTTGAAAATGAACACGTCAAAACATAAACTGAAAAGACATAAAAACTTAGAAATAGACCTACTGTATTACCTCATCTGTTAAAGATTGTCGAAAACTTGTTTGAAAACTACATTCATAGTCTTCTTCTGTGGTTTGCCATCTTCGTCTAAAATCAGAATTTTTAATCCCTTTTTGGAAGTCACTCTAGATATAGCCACATACAACTGGCCATGTGAAAAAACAGGTCTTGGTAGATAAAGACCTACTTGAGATAGGGATTGGCCTTGACTTTTGTTGATTGTTATTGCAAAAGCAACAGCAAGAGGCAATTGTCTTCTCCTCATTTTGAAAGGCAATCTGGTGTCTGATGGGGTTATGAGCAATCTAGGAATATCAACTGTCTCCCCAACCCTCTCTCCTGTTAATATTTTAGCTTGAACCATAAAATCCATTAGCTGAGTGATCTGCAGTCTCGTCCCATTCATCAAGCCATCGTTAGGCGCTATATTTCTCAGAACCATAACAGGACAACCAACCTTTAGTCTAAGACTATGGTTTGGTAAACCAGAAACCTTAATTGTGTTTAGAAAATCAGCACTAAGAGCTTCATTGTTGGCAGAACTTGTATCAGACGGATCAATGCTATCGGCACTGCTATAGATTTTTTCCTGACCTGAAATTTTATAAAAATAATTAGAAGAATCAGAGTTAAAAATATGTTTTAGGCGAAATGAGAAGATGAATGTGTAGAAATTTACCCTGTAGTTTGTCCAACATATATTCATTAACTCTGTTAACGTCTTCATTAGTTGGACAGAGGATAGCTCGTTCTTGAAAAAACTTTGGCTCTTTCTTTTCATGCAATGAAGTTGCTGTGCCATAAATCTCTTCGCAAATTGCTTCTATAGGATCATTACAGTCTTTAATCAAAAATTCATCTGGAATTTCTATCTCTGCCTCACCATCATTAGGCTCTGATAGTTTACCCTCACCAACTTTTAATATCCATTCTGAAAATTCTTGAAGATCCTTGGCCTCTGCTACTGACAAACCTGCTGATAGCAATCTCATATTCTTGGTGAGCTTGAGTAATCTGCAGCGCTTCCACAGATATGATGAGTTAAGTGAGGCCATAGCTACTTCAGCTCTACCAGCACCATTTATAACAGGCAAAACCTGTCTAAAATCACCACCAAAAACAACAACCTTCCCACCGAATGGCTGTGTGTCGTGTTTGCCAACAATATCAGATAAACTTCTATCCAAAGCCTCAAAACAATATTTGCTCATCATAGGTGCTTCATCCCAGATGATAAGTGAAGATGCTTTCACTAAATTAGCTTGGTCACTTCCATGCGTCAAAGTACATGTAGAAGTTTCGTCCGGATTTAGAGGAATACTGAATCTGGAATGAGCCGTCCGACCACCTGGCAACAGCAGTGATGCGATGCCGCTGGAAGCCACGTTTAGAACAATATCTCCTCTTGATCTGATAGCTGCAGAAAGCAATTTCCAAAGGAAAGTTTTTCCTGTTCCACCAAAACCACTGACAAAAAACATTCCACCATCTCCTTTATTAACAGTAGAAAGAATCTCCTCATATATCTTTCTTTGCTCGCAAGTCATCTTCGGTAGATCATTTTGCAGAGTCTCTAACAAAGCAGAACGATCATAGTTGCGTTCATCTAACACCAAGACGTTTGAATCGTGGCTACTTGTCTTTGGCAGTTTAGGCATAGTAACAAATCTTGCTAGAGAAGTTCCATTTCGTTTCAAGCTTTTTTCGATCTCCAGTAAAGCATACTTCTTTTTGTCGTCATCACTCAGCAACAGACCTATAATGAGCATGAAAAAGCGAAGAAAGCCAAAAAAATATAAGTCTGGAAACGCTTTTCATGTATCTAAATTGAAGAATCTCTGCGAAAAATAAAAGCATACCTGGTCTATTAAAATTCCTTCTCATAGAGTGCTCAATATCTTCAGACAAAAACATCCAAGTGTTTTCCCAAACTGACTCCGGCTTAGATAAAGTGTTACTCATAAGCATCATCACAAACACTTTACGCAGCTCACTTGCTGTGCTATCAAAACTTCTTCTTACTATGTCATCAATGTACTCCTGATCATCATCTAATAACCCACGAGCCCCGCATGCTTCTTTGTAGCTCGGATAGAGAACATCTTCGTATGTTTTAATGTCCTCATAACTGGTTGGTCCTCTGACAATATTCAACAATACACGCAAGTAATACGCATCTTCCTGGGTCCTTGGAGCATAGTTAATCCTCCCCAAAGCAAAACCACGTTTCCTCCTGTTGAACTTCTTTGCCTTTTTGTCGTAAGTATAGAAGTTCGGGATCTGAGCATAGGTCAATGTTCTTGCAAAGGAGTCAATCTTGTTCAACTCAAACCAAGCTAGGAACATTGTATTTTCAATGAGTTTCCGGGTGACAACCTTTTTCAATTTGTCTTTCCCTCTGAATGTAATAACTTGCTTTCCAGGGAGATGGAAACTAAGCTTCTCAACAGCAGTTGCTCGATAGTGAATAGGGAATGCAAGGACTCTCCATGTTCCTTCACATGTCGAAACATATCTGAAAAAAAAAAAATAAACATCAAAATCTAAGTCTTATACCAAACGAACTACACCTGTTCATTAATTTTTTTTTTCATCAATTTGGGACAAATTAATGAAGTGTTAAATAATTTATGAACACATTGCTAATATTACCTGCAATCGAAGAATTCCTTGAGTTCATTCCTTTTCTTGTCAAGCTTCTCCTTAGTAAGCTCAACATCTCCTAACTCACTTGCAACCAAGTTGTCTGGGGGTTCAACCGCAACTGTGACACGGTCTTGTCCTTTGTTAATGTATTTGAATAAATACTTTATAGACCCAACTTGGTTGCACCACTCTACGTTGATATGAGCTCTGTAAAGAAGAGATAATTCCCGGTTATAAGGAATAACATGACGATTATCACATCTCACTCCACTCTTCATAACAAAGTTCTCTGACTGCTCACGCCTTCTGTACACAGGAAATCCTTCTTTATTGATAGTGGTCTTCTCAGCAAATGATTTAGGATAAGATTTTGAGCAGCGTCCATTCTCCATACATGGAGAATTTGTATTAGCTCTTCCACATGGACCATGAATCATCATATCCTTAATGACTTCATACAGCTCTGGTTCTTCCTTCTTGTTAGGAATCTCCGCAGAGATGATGTTGTCAATATCGTCTGTTGTAAGCTTCTTTGCCTTCTTCATGAATAAGAGAATGTGAGCATGTGGCAAACCACGTTTCTGGAACTCAATTGTGTACATAGCTGTTCCAAAAAAAAAGATTAGTCATAATTTTATCAAATTAAATCGTGAAAACCATTTAAATATACAGCTCAGACAGGTTTCACTTACATGAGTGAGTCTCTCCCAAAATTTTTTTCTTGGTCAGAGTATCCATCAACGAATCTAGCTTCATCTTGAAAATTCTACAGATAATGTCTGATCTGTCTTCAGCCTTTAGCTTCCTCGCCTTAACATATCTCGTGATCTCTGGCCATTTTGGATTACATGTGAAAGTGATGAAATAATCAGGGAATCCAAAATGCTTACATATTGCCATAGCATCCAAGTAACAATTCTTCATGTATCTAGGACTCCCAACAAATGAAGCTGGTAATGTAAACTCAGATCCTTGCTCACTCATATCCACTTTGCTTGCGTTCTCAGACTCCTTAATGGAGTCATAACTATCTGATCGCAAAGAAGGCTGGTTTAACTTCAAATATCGCAGCCGATTAGACTCAATAGTTGTGAAGGCATCCACCACAAACTGCTGAAATAGCCTTCTAGAATGTAGGAGAGCGTGAGACTCGTTGTTGCGCTCATGGAGACGAAAAGCAAACCATTGCCTCATACTGATATTAGGCTTCTTATGTTTTTTTGTCTTTGCTGTTGCTCCTTTCTTAATACCAAGTCTGAATCCATCTTCACCATATGTAAACAAAAGCGGATACTGAAGTGCAAGATATGAAGCATGAATCTCGTTAATTCTCAACAGTTTCCCAGAATTATGTTGTAGAACAATATCCCTTTTGTCCATATCAAGACAAAAATCACCAGGAATCAGCGCAGCAACCTCTGAAGCTGAGGGTGTGTCATATGTCCTTCCATCCTTTAACCTCTCACTAACAATCCTCATATGGAAAGAATTTTCAGGATCTGTGTTGAAGCGGTCCCTTGCTGATCTAAACTTTTTAACATATGGATTGACTTCATTCAACATCTTCATCAAAGTCTCAATAATATCTTTTCTGAGATGATCCTTTTTCTTCACCTGAATTTTATGTTTTCCAGAGCTACCAAACCATTTAAAAAGACAAAATGTTAGTAATTAAAAAATTAAAAGGTCATATATTTTAACTGATTCGAAAAATTATATACCTTATACACTTTGCCCTGTTTTCAACTTCATTCTCTGTGTCAACTATATATAGCTGTCCAAACTTTGGTTCACTTCCATCAGGTGGTGTTATACCAGCACCCAATAAATGGTAATTTTCTCCTTGAAGCTGAAACATATCAGGGCCCCTTCCTTTTTTCAGAGACCTCTCTACTCTTCCACCTAGAGAAGTGAAGGAAAAAACCATATTGTATGGCCTTATATGTTTCTGAAAATGTCTGCTCCTTGGGTCATCTCCTTGCAAGAGATTTTTTAGAACTGTTGGTGGTTCCTTCAGCAAAGGCAATTTCACTTGTCCTTGCATACAACATAGTGAAAATATAGGATTCTTTGCGTTTCTACGCTTGTTTAGCCGCTCTCCATACCACATGATAGCACCACAATGAGAACACGTATAGTCCGGATCACCTTCATCTAAGTAGCCTACAAATAAAATAATTTGTTATCAAAATAGAAATATGTACATAAGACAGTATACTGCTATAAAATCGTGTTCTTTAAAGATGAAAAGACAGACGTTCATTACCGTTTTCAACTAAAATATTTTGTTTAGCTGCTTTTCGTGGCTTTACAACACCATCCGTGTGCTCTGAATTAGGTGCTATTCTCTCTCTCTCGTTTGGTTCAACCTCTGGCTCAAAATCCATATGATCATCTAAATCCGAGTCATCAGTTTCTGTATCAGTGTTCTCTAGAGAAGAACAGTCAAAGACTTGTTCGCTATCGGCATCAATGATCCCTGGGTAACAAAAATCAAATTTATCAATGACAAATAATAGATAAAACAACAACACAAAGTAGTAGCAATTAAAAGTTTAGCTACCTCCAAACAAATCAGTTCCAACTATATCATCTTCTTCTTCTATGGATTCATCGAATGCATTGAATGTAGATGATGATGAACTGCCATTTCTTGTTCTCAGATGTGCTATATTAGTAATGTCTTTCAATACATTACTTATACTTGTTTTTTTCTGGCCTCCCTTAGTTTTCACAGATTTGAAACTACTCTTATGTAGATCCTCTGGTATAAAATTAAAGAAAGTAGTGATTAGTATAAACTGTAGAACCGGTTTTACAAAAGTGAAAGTAATAAAATTAACTAAAACTTACTTGATAATGAGGTTAAGCAACTGCTAAAGACTGGGGTGTCAATAACTTGGTCTTTCATTTTATCGAGACCTTGCAAACATTAGAAATTTGAAAACATGTTATATAAGTTGTCGGATTTTCATATTTCACAGTTTTAATAAATTGATGGTATAAAATGAATCACTTACCAAGTATACATCTTCTTTTATTTAGAGGTGTTTGTGGTGAAAGCTTGCTTATTTGTTGATATGGTGGAATAGTGTAGGTAGGAACAGGCCGATTCTCAATTGTTTCGAAGAGTCTATAGTAGATTGAACTTAATGGAATCGCCTGGACAGATTTCGAATTAGAAAAACTCTGAATCTCTTGAAGATTAGGCATATCACTGACTGCTGATTTTCTTCTTTTTTTTTCGTGTAAAATCCGAGTTGCAACTCATCTATCTTGCGAGTCATGTCTCCTACTTGAACTCGGTATAATTTTTCGTTGCAGGACAAAAAAGATTAGAGTGGTGTGGGAAGAATCAACTTGGTTATGGTGAGATATGAAGTCATATTGAAAAGGTAATCTCCTAATTTTCGGGATGTATTTTTAGAGTGAATATATATGGTTAGCTTAAATTTAGGAAAATAGTTAAAATCAGGATGTTAAATTAGGACATTTTTTTCTTATGTGATTTGATTGAGTAATATATCATTCTATTAAGGCAACATTTTGGTAATTTCATTAATACATCATTTAATAGTTTAGATACCTCCTTTGGTCATAAAATTTTTAATCGATGGATAATTTTAGTTAACAACTTTTGTTAATATGAAAATTACATTATATGAACAGGTCTGATGAGAAAAAACGATGGAACATATTCGGCTCTTTCTTTAGCCTGGTTCACTCTACTTCTCATGTAAGTTTGTACTCTTTTATCTCTACTTTCTCGCACAGGTCAATAAGCTAGTTTTACTTTAGAACTATTTGAGTTGATTGGTTAGACTAAGTAGGTTAGATTATTTATAAATTTTACAGTTTTTATTTCTAACAAAAATTAATATTTTTGTTATGAGAAACAATATTGAAAACCAGCATATTATTAAATAACTGAAAATTTGGAAACACTCTAACAAAAACAATGAAAAGAAAATCCAGCATTGCAAAACATAAAAAGTAACGAAAATGCAAAAATAAAAAGAAAACATCTTCAAAGCAACATAACAGATCATTTCATCTAGTAAACTCTTCTGATCATTCTGTCTTTGCCTTTTCCTGCTTGATCTGTTTAGAACAAAGTTTTTTGGAGGTAGATGATTGTTCTTGTAGATCTGCATCATCTTCTTTGCGCTTTGAATAGGGAGTTTTAGGGTCTTCAGTTGAAATCGAGTCCAACATCATCACCTAAAATGAGCATAAAACCGGTTAGTAGAATCCAAACAATAAGTGATAAAAGAAAAACAAATATAACAAACTTACAGCACCAGATGACATAGTAGATGAAGATGTTCCCACATCAGTAATTGCCTCCGAATTAGTCTCAATACTTAGTAATTTATCACTACCAGATACCTCTAAAACCAAGAAGGTGCACGATCCACTTGTGACATTATCAGAATTTATAGACACACCAAAACAGAAAGATTTTCCCAGCAAAGCAATGATAGGTTCTGGTAGTATCTCTGGATCTTCTATCTATTAAAGATTTGAAACAATATGTGAGTTCTTGTAAAACTAAATCTTAAAATTGTTGTGAATTTTTTTATTTTTTATAAACTTACCTCTGCATAAGAACCATCCCATAGTTCTTCAGCTTTACTTCCAATGATAGAAGTTGCAACAGAGCCTAGTAACATTACATTACATGTCTCTGAATCATCTTTCACTACCATATGAAGTTTGAACCTAAGTAAAATCACAAAAGGAGTTATTTCATTTGTAGTCGCATAAAAAACAATGTATATAACATAAATATGATTCAAAAACTTACATGGGTGCAACATGAGTCACATTAGCATTGCAAATCTCACAGCGAAACATTGGTTTGTCTTTCACTGTCAACACTTCATAATCAATCTTTGGCAGCTTATTGACACGTTTTTTATGGCGATTACACCCAATATAATACCAAGCATAATCAGTGTCTATTGATTCGATTGAGCAAATGATCTTGCAAATCCCCACCTGCACGTACATTTTTTTAAAGATCATTATACGATTAGGAATAACAAAAACGAACCAAGTGAAATTAATGTATCAACATAAAAACCTGATTCGAGGCAAGGACCTCTGAAATCGGTTTGATCTCAGCATCATTCCAGTCATATTGAATGCGTTTACCTACCTTCTTTCCAGTCGAATTCTCAACAGGAGCAAGTTGTAAATGATCATTTGACAGCCTAAGAAGTTTGAAAGCACAAAGAATCATTGAATCAAACGAACATCCCCAAAATATAAATTTCTGATATAATATTAAAGCAAAAACCTCTCTGTTAACTCCAACACTTCAGGTTCATTTGGATTGAGGTGCAGAACACTTGCACTAAAGGCGTTTGTGATTTGTACCTCTCCTAATACAGAAATATACACATCATTCCAGTAAAATTTTATATGGAGTCATAGGTTTGATATAATAATGAAGAGCCAACTGAAATACCTCTGAAGAAGTTAATTTTCGCAAACCTTAACAAACAAACAACAGGGGTTTCGTTGTATTTGTCAATGAAAGCTTCAATTTGCTCAGCATAAGGCCCCCAAAGACAACATAGCAGATCATTTCCTCTGTTAAAAGATAATTAATTTAATGATAAGCAGTTTATCAGATAATATTAAAATAAAGATTTTAGAGTTCTTACTGTGAGTCCATTAATCGAAATTCCACCCTTTTTATGTCTTCTCCTTGAGCTTTGACAGTAACTACATTACCAAGCTCATGAATTCTACCTATAACATCTGTAACAAAAAAAATATTCTGTTATATTCAATTTTCGATATTATTTACACAGAGCAAAATAATATGTAAATAAAAATTTAATATCAACAGATATATGATACCTATAAGGTAGGGTATTTCTTTTTGGGTTTTGGATCCAATCTTTTCATAATCCTCAAGAGAAAGGAATATCCGATCATCACTTAAACTCGAACCTCTGACCACAGTATCATCTAATATACTCATCTTGTATGGATGGCGTGTTGCTCGAAACTGGCCACCAGCTGGATTCATTTGACAATTTTCAATCACTCCCCATTTTCCCACTGGGATCTCACGTTGAACACGATACATGTGTGTCCTTTTGCAAGTGGCTTGAACTTTGTTTCCCTAAAAAACAAAAAACAGTGTTAATATTAGCATAAAACGTTGAATAATTAGCTTGCTATAACTAAATGCTTAAGAAGGGGTATCTTACCCATTGATCGGCTAAAACCATCTCAAATGTGTCCCCATAACTTGTGTTCTGCCTCCAAGAATGTAAGCACTTCACTTGAACTCTCCAGTTGGTCTTGAATGGACGAAGTTTGGTGAGAGGCGCAAAGGTAGTAATTTCGGTCATTTTTAGAGTTTCTGTGTCGAATGATACGATTTTAGGTTGATAGAGTATAGGTATATATAGATCTTCAGGAAACGGGAGAGATACTATTAAATGATTTTCATTAAATCGCAGATTTAGTTTTAAATTTTGGAATATACTCTCTCATTCTATTCCTAAAATGATTAGTTAGTTACTTAGTTAGCGCAAAATTATGGATTATGGATTTTAGAATTTATTAGTCGATTGAAACTTGATTTGCAAGATTGACATTTAAAGGGAATATTCTAGTAAATGATTGATATGGTAATTTATTTTTGATTCGAGTTTGAAGGATATCGAGAATTAAATGTGTAGAGAAATAGGCAGTTTGTTATACTTGATTGCCAAGAATATAGGAAGATCATTAATGTATATATTATTGTGATATCGGTTTAAGGCATGATTTTGTGATAATTGATTACCAAGAATATAGGAATATTTTGGTTAGAGTTCGACATCGGTTTAAGGCATGATTTTGTGATAATTGATTACCAAATCGAAGGAATATCGTGGTTTTACTAAGACGTCGGTTTAAGCCAAACCTTGCGGTTTAATGTCACCATGTATTTTGGTTTTATTTTCATCCAACCAAATTGTCGATTTTGTCTACTTCTTGGTTTTTTTAATCTGAGCTCTCTTTTATGTTTCAGGTCGTGCTCCATGAAGGATCAAAGGACCTTTCTGTTTCATTGCCCTTGACAGTGAATCAAGACTTACAGGTACATAAATTAAAACATGAATTTATGGCATGAAGGATCAAAGGACCTCTCTGTTTCGTTGTCATATTATCTAATGTAGTTCAAACTCCTAAAGGATAATGTACTAACTAAGGTTTCATGGTTTATGGCATGTGTATGTAGTTGTTTTAAAACAGATTATGAAGGAAGAAAAGGATAACCCACGTCCCGGTTTGAAGGCCACGTCCCGTTTTGAAGCCCACGTCCCGGTTTGAAGCTCAGCATAGAAATTGGTTTAAATTAAGTACAAAACACAGAGTTTTAAGACCAGTGGCATTTCATAGTAATATTTGTGCAACTCTATGGGGTAAGTACAAAATGTACTTCCCCTTTAATAGTTTAGATTAAACCAAGTTAGATAACAAACACAAACTGAAATTTAGGAGTTTGTTTTCCTGAATCAAAATTACAAAAAAACTTTAAAATGTATCTAAAATGACGAAATATCAAGCGAATTATCTAATTTTGAAGTTTCTGATCTATTTCGCCTGAAGTCTCTTAAAACATAAGAGATATCATCACTTAGTTAGAGATATCTAACACATCATATACGTTCGAATCAGCTTGCTTATCAAGCACATCACCTACTCATTTTGTAAATTGTGTTTTTCCACTCAAGTTATAGCTCACATGTTTAATAAAATCAATTAAGTCTTATCAATTTTGTATAGTGTTGATGTCGTTAATTTTAAGGCGTAAAACTTTAGAAAATTCTCTAAAAATACGTAAAATAATTTTCATTTACTATAACAATACATAAACTATTTGACTCCTCGTTTAATACATAAACTTTTAAAAATCAAAACTCTTACACTACAAAACCAAAAACGTTTTAACGAATCCGTTAAACTTGTTGACATCATCAGTTTAGCAGTGTAAAACTATTGAAAATCAGAAGTTTGTGTATTAATTGGATATATCAACAAAATGGTCTATGTATTATAACAAATGAAAATTAGTTTATGTATTACTATTTATAGGGAATTTCCCTTAGTGATACATATCATACAAATTTTTTTATTTGATACTACAAGGAGGTGATTAAAAAACTTTCTGGACATAAATATACATCATATCTAATTTAGATCGGAACGGTGAGGCACTAGCACAAGCCATTATCATAACTAGAGTCTTTGTCCGCGCTACGCGCGGAAAATGCGTATAATATATTTGCTTTTAGGTGAAAATCTTCGAAAACTAATAGAAAATGTAATTGTTAAGTTTAATAATTATTTGATCTGATGTTGTATCTGAAACTGATGAGTTTGAAGTATATTTGTTTGTGAAATATAATATGGAGGGCTATCTCAAGATATTTATATACCCTGTTCAAAAAATACTAACGATATATTTAAGAATATAATGAAATATTTTTTAAAATTAATAGTTCTATTTATATATTTAACGTTTCTTTAAAAATTATAAACAATGAATTAGTTAGTACTATATCTATTTGAAAAAATCTTTATTTTTATTTTATTTTAACACGTGAACAATGCTCAATCGCTCCTCTACGTGCGGATAATTTGTTTGAATTTTTGGAGAATGAATATCATGAATTTGTAGATTAAAATTAAAAGTAAGGAATCAGTTCTATGTTTTTTTAGATACACAAATCACTGTTTTCTAAGTAATATATAATCTTTTGGGATTAGCTATGTAAGGAATAAGTCCTATGCTTTTTTAGATACACAAATCACTGTTTTACCGATAATATATAATCTTTTGGGATTAGCTATGAACTATTTTTTTTTGTCACGAAGCTATGAACTACTTAAAAACTGATATATTACTATTTGTGAAATGATTTTTCATATTCGGATTTTCACGTTAAACTTTTAACGTGGTTAATATTACACTTAATAAAAAAAGTATATAAATTATTATATAATTAAAAATGAATATCATACCAGTAATATTATTTTTATTTGTTATATTAGATAATTGATTATAATTGGTAAAATAGATTTTCAAAACATATTTTAGAAAAGTAAGATAATTCTTATATATATATATTGTATTATTATTTGAAAATACTATTTTCTATTATAAATTTGTTTAGAATTAAGATATAAAACATTTTTAATTAAATACAGTCAAACGAAAATATTTGTATAATATATGTTGTAAGATATTTAAATATGTAAGTGTTTTTAAAATTTCAACACAATAATAGAATATATATATATATAGTTAGATAAAAACTTTATCTTTTTTGTCAACTAAATATTTTTGTCATATATAAATAATTTGATGTTTAATTTAATTTTTTAAGAATATAAATAATAAATATTTTTAAAATAGGTATTTGTAAGAAAAACAATTATGTCTAGATATCAATAAATACAAAGAAATAGCAGCTCAGTATATTTATAAAATCATTTGCTAGATGTCTTTAAATTATTTGTAAGAGTCTATATATATATTTAATAAAGGTTTAAAAATCATTTTAAGAGTTTTAAAAATTTATAAAGAAATTTAAAATGTATGTGGAACATGTTTATAATTATATAAATGTACATTTTTAATAATTTATAAATCATATAAAATTTGTAGATAAATAAACTCATCTGCTTGCAAATTGAAAAGATAAGTTGTACTCCTATGCATGAGTGCAATCTATAAAATGAGTGGTTAATGCTCTATTACTCAAGTTTAGCACGTTTTCCTCTGTGCTTCGTCACAATTACGTGTGCTGGCGTTTTCTTCAACATCTAGATCTCCAGTCTCTGGAGTATGCCCTAATCACTTGCAGGAAATAGAGGCACTTCAGAACTGGTGGCAAGTGGGATTCCAACTGGGGATGTCAAAGGTTGCAGGACTGAAGGAGAGACAACCTTCGTAACTGTTATACCTGAAACCTTCGTAACTGTTATAGCCCGAGTCCTTCCTTCTAAGTTGTATTCACATGTACCTAGCTCGTCTCTGGTAGAATCTTGACGTTTTCTTGAATACAAAGCTATGAAAGATACAGAGAAAACAATTAAAAGGCGATATATACATATGAATGGGAGTGAGAGTGTAGAAACCTAAGACAAATAAAGGAAACAAAGTGAAAAATTGGAACCTGTATTCATCACTGGATCCGTATGCAAAGATGATATCAAGATACTCTTCCAAAACGGCAGAAGAACATGAATACATCAGATTGAGGGCTGCTTCATCATTAGGCTTCTCAAACTCATGAACCTGAGAAAATCTATAGTGGTTTAAGAAGGTAAGAAAAAGTGAAATTGAACATTCTCGACAAATAAAAATAAATAAAATCCTTATTCAAAGTTCAAGTTCCATGAACAATGTGAAGACACTGTCTTTAGACATTTTAAACCACTATAGATTTATTCAAAGTTCAAGTTCTACAAATGCAAGTACTTTTTCCAGTCATGCGTAAAGACACTGTCTTTAGACAATTTATTAGAAAAAACTAATGAAGCTACAAAAATGGAAGTAATTTTTTTTTGCAATCATGTTCAAAATCCATCAAAGACACTGTCTTTAGACATGAGTTCCCTCAGGAACAGAACCCAAAACCAATACTAATGTAAAAGCGGCAAGCCTTATCAGCATTGACATTCTATAGAATAAAAGGTGAGAACTTTACCTAGAAAAATCCGGACAACGATCAAGTTAGGAAACATAACTTCATCTTCAAGTTCGAACGACTTGACATACTCGTACTTGCTATTCGCCATACTTATCCACGTTTTAATCAGAAGAAAAGACTAAACCAAAGTAAACCATCTTAGTATGAGCTTTAAGAGGTTATTCAACAGTCCTTTAGAAAGTTTCAAATACAACGGAGAAAGCAAGTTCACTAACTAATCTAGTTAGCCCAGACATAAAGCAATCGTCTTTCACTTTATACTATGAAACCCACAAGCCAACAACACAAGATTAGTTAGTGAACTTAGAATATATGGATTTGCTTAAAATATTACCATGGTGCAGCCGCAGTTGCCAGTAACTCCTGCTCTGCATTCTGAACCTTTAGGTCGAGAACCACTGCTTGAGACTGTATCCAGGCTATTTCATTGTCCTCTGTCACTTTCTTTTTTCCCTACAGTCGTTTCAGGGTTAAACTCAGACTCAGTCAATAGCTTTAGCCACACACACAGAACAAAACAAAAGAAAAAAAAACAGTAATTAAAACAAATTCATTTATATCTTTTGAAACCAACAAAGATGAAAACTTAAACCAAAGATCAATATTAAAAAGGGAGAAGACTAACATTCACTTTCCCTCCGACATAGGGCTTTTGATTCGTCAATTTTCTGAATTTATTAGCCTCTCTCGTAGCTAGAATAAGTAACGTTCCGTAATGATTCTGCTGCTGCGTGCAAGCACAACCTGATTCCCAGAAACCAAAACCATCAGGTTCATGAAAGAAAGAAGACATGGTGTATTAATTAAGTTACCTTGCTTAGTGGTGAATCTTCTGCTTTAATAATCTCCAGAGCAGTATCTACAGAAGGGTGATAGTCTCCTTCATTAGGAACATGGTTCTTGCTAACAACAGAAACTCCTAGTGATTCTCTCCTTAATCTCACTATTACAGAAGAAACCTGAAGCATAGTCTCCTCAAGTGATTCAATGGCGTTTTGCAGCGTCCATGAGAGCTCATCCTCCCAAGCAACAGTTGCAGCCAGCTTTGAGTTTCACCCAAACTCAACAAACTCCACCTATGAATGAACCAATCAAACGCAGTCATAATAGTTACAAAACTTTCTTGAAAACGAAACGAAAACTCTCAGACCTGTGGCACTTTAGAGTAAAAGGCGCCAAACTGTTCCCACTCAACACCAACTTCTCCGTTGGGATCAAACCGAAGTCCACCATAGGCACGAATCAGAGGAGAGTTCAAAGACTTAAACCTTTTCAAGAAAACAGATCAAAGTGACTTAGAAAAAAAACATAAAAAACAAACTTTCATATAATTTTTGGTTCTAGAAAAAAAGAAAAAAAAACTGTGAATATTAAAGCAGACCCAAGTCCAGCAACACTGACAGGATTACGATCAGATGATGATCCATTCACACTCTCGCTAGCCAAGTCCTTGAGAAGCTCTGGACGGCCAGTGTCGCTGCGAGGGGAGAAGAAACTGCGAGGAAGAACATCATCCTGAGCATGAAGCCAGTCTAGAGGGAGAAAGCCAAAAGTACCCATTAATGGGATTAAAGAGGGATTAAAAAGAAGAGGAGTGGGGAAGGAATTGATTGCTCCTGGAACAGATTCGTAAACGGAGGAAAGAAGAAGATGAAGAAGAAACCAATCGACAGACTTTGCAAATTAGGATTTGTTTCTTCGCGGAAAAGGGAAAGTGACATAAGCAGTGAGATGGGTTCACGGGCTTGTACGGGCTATGTTTGACAAAGTCCAGACATGAATTATGATTGAAGCCCAGCAGAGTTAAATGACGGATCTGATGTGGACGAAAACTCTTTTCCTATTGGCCGATTTAATCTGCTGACGTGGACAGCTTCTCCATGGCTTATATTAGTCTTTTAGTATTGTATTGATTATGTAGTTGATGATTAAGTTTATTAAGAAAATAGATATGTTACTTCAAACGTTTTAAAATTTAAGTTTTATAGGATTACGTATATCGGTGTAAAACCTCCGAACAATCCAAAAAACGTTTTGAGTGTAAAATGTTCTATAGCAGTACAACTTACCGTCTTGTAACTGATTTCAAACAGAGTCAACCGGAAACGGTTTTCTTTAGTGGTCTTTATGAACATCTTTTATACATTCATCTTTTTCAAAAAGAAAAACTATGTTCTACCTAATCGAAGATACGATAGTACATAGTATAATTTGATAGAGCTTATCGACATTTATATGCATATACGATATCTATTCTTTTTATTGAATATGATGACATCAGGATCTGTCAAAAGCAAAACGTAAAGGATTTATTATTTTCAGTTGGAAAATTTAAGAGTTTTTCTCTGTTTGTCTAATTGGTGAAATATTTAGGGTAAACAATACCATTATTAATAACACTATCATCTCCGTAGGAAATTAGTGTCCTCTCCTTAGCTACTGTTTAGGCCTGAGCAAAAAAATCAGAACCAAAGGACCAAATCAGGACCAAATCGAAAAACCCGAACCAAAACAGAATGAAAACTCTCAAATATCCAAATAGTTCCTATTTTTTATGTCCGAGATAACCGAATCAAATCGAAACCGAACTGAGAACCGAACAGGTACCCAAATATATAAAAATATTAATTATATATACATATAACATAACTAAATATATATTCATAACTTAAAAACTTAGTAAAAGAATCAGAATATTCGAATTTAAAAATACCAGAATTACCCGAAATAATAAAAGTAAACATGATTAATTTATACAATAATAGGGGAGTTTCTCTCTCCTTAGACTCCCACGTTGGCATAATTGTGAGATCCACCTATAATCTTTTTTCTCTCTCTCTAGTTCGAGCTTCTTGTCTCGCGGAGAGACTGCTCCGCTGTCGTCTATCTTCAGCAAATGAGTTTATAAGGTTGCTGCTGGGGTTGGTGTCATGGACATCCGAAGCCGTGGTTTCAGTATTAGATCCTCTCAGGTCAACGATGACTGGAAGTTAAGACACATTACCTGCAATTAGTAGACTATATAGGACGTCTACACTTCGTTTTTTTGTCAACTTTTTAACATTTTAGTCAAATACAAAGTAACCTATTCAAGGTAGTTAAAGTTTGAGTCAAATGCAATACTAACCTTTTGTAAACTTCCTAAGCAGTCTACATTCTGTAGACTGTTGATGAAGTCTACTTTTAAAAGTTAAAAGTTCGGTCAAATGCAAAACTAACTTCTTTTTCGTAGATTTCTTAGTAAGTCTATTTACTTTTTTGTTTTTGTTTTCAAAAGTAAAGATGTAGACTTCTAGGAAAGTCTTCTTTACAAAAAAATATTTTGGTCAATTGCAAAACTAACATGTGCGTTGATTTGTAGCCGCATCGTAAATCTACAGTTAGGCGTAGACATACAAAACAATCTACTATCGCAGCACAAATCTGAAAAATTACCAAAACCATGTAAATAGTTACTTTTTCTGGTGTTAAGCTTGTTTCCACCATTTCCACCGTCCAAGTTCCAAATGTGAGAAAAAGAAGCAACTTTGAGAAATCACAACAGAATACACTCGAAAACATGAAATTGTGCTTATGAAAATGACAATTATAGAAGTTTTTTAGATGAAAATGGAGAGGAAATGAAGATTTGTTTGTTTAATAACACAAAAGTGGTTGAAAATTGAATTCTAGAGGTTTTAAGAGGTAAAAAATGGTTATTAATAGTGGTTGAAAAATTGATAATAATTGCATAGTTGTAAATAAAAAGAAATGTTTAGGGTGTAATAGGGATTTTAATATTTTCGAAATAATTAAAAAATAAATTAATAATGGCTCTTTTGTAAATAATTCAAAAATATAAGGAGGAGTTAGAACTTTCAAAAGTGAATAGTAATGACAAAAAGTTGATTTTGGGGTTGAATCGAATTTATAATTTGTTTTTGGAAGTGTCCCTAAATTATTTGTTAGATCGTCAGATATTTCATCGCTATTTTTTATATTCTGTTCTTTGTACATCCATATAGTTTTATGGAACTGACATTTTAATTGTTGCTCTCAATCAAATACATTACATAAAGATGAGAAAGAAATAAGTGTTCAACTAAAAAAAAAGTGTTCGACTAGTCCCGTCACATTATTCGTAATAAAAGAAACCTGAAACTTGTTGGGCTTTAATAGATTGCTCTCAAGAATAAGCCCAGAAATACCAAATGAGCCTTGCAAGAAAGATACTATTATTTGGATGGCGAGTTTATGTGAGAGGCAGAGCATCAAAGGAGTGAAGAACTTGTTCCAACAACACTCTCGTGCTTGAATCCAGTGGATTCTCTGGACTGTCTGAATGAACAACGTTCAGTATATAAAGCTTCTCAGAGCTCACAAACGCAGCTGAGAAAACCCGTTTGATCCCTCCTCTCGTGCTGTCAATTTTATACTCAAATTCATACACTTGTCCTTGTCCTTGTCCTAATCTCTTTCCTACTGATACAATTTCTGCTTCCTTTGTGCTTTCCTGATTCCAAAAATTAATCAAATTACAAAAAGAAAAAAAAACTTGTAATGAAAATCTTTTCTTTTCTTTTGGTCTTTTTATTTCTTCATTACCTTTCGCTTCTCTGCGTTGATGAGATTATCAGCTACAAATTGAGGAGTACCAAAGTCTTCAAGACTCTTTATTCGGACAGGACTAACCACAACTCCAATATTGTTGCTTCGTTTCTCTGGTTCTTCAAACAGAACATTGGCTCCTGCTTTCTCCACCTTTGATTATGCACATATTAATGTAATGAGTGTGTTATCATGTTACCAGCAATCTAGCCTTTTTTTTTTTTTTTTTTTGAGAAAAGGGCTTTCACAATCTAGCATTTTGTGATAACGTAATTCGGATTAACCTTAGTCCAAGAAGAGGGTACAAGAAGCGTGAAGCCATCTTTCAAATCAGTGTATCTTTGAAGATCTCCCGACTCTTCCATGGATTTAGCCTTATCCAACAAGAACCCACCATTGAGCAAGAGCGTGAGAATCGAGAGATTCAAGTGTCTCTTGCTGAAACTAACGCCAAAAGTGGACGAAGGATTTTGAGTAAAACAGAGGAAGGTTTGGATCTTGTGATGATAAGAGGAGGAAGAAGATGACAGTGGAGAAAGCTTGGGAGGAGAAGATAAATGGGTAGCAGCTAAGAAGCTTGACGACCACATTTTTGCTTTCCTTCTCCTTATCACATTTTTGCCGTTATTCCCAATTTTTTTTAGAGGACAACCTAAAAAGATTAAATTCTATATTATAAAAGATTCCTTTTGTTCCAGTCTATAAAAAATTGAAAGAGAAATTAGACGGCATAACCAACAAAACTAATAAAATTGAAGAAATGACCAAAAATATTGGTCATGATATTTGTATGATTTATACAATACAAAGACGACAGATATGCGTTTTAGGTGTTTAAAGTATAGTTCGAACTTTACCACCAAAATACAAGTGGAAAACTCTCTTAGGCCCGCTATTCGATAATGGTCCTTACCCATCAGCCTTCTAGCACACGGTTTCTGTTTACCACCAACTTTTTTCCTTTTTGAGTATAATACCACCACCCGTTTTAACACTTTTTTCGAATCTTTTCAAAACTTTACCCTTTCGGTAAGTTACCAGCGGATAATACCGCCCTCTCTCGGCGGAGAAATTCGCCGGAAGTCCCCGACGCCGTCACTGAGTCGACAAAACTCCTCTGTGACGGGTCTCCCTACTTCCTTGACGTTCCCTTTTTAGACCTAATCTACGCAACGATGGCAACGTATTCCTCTAAAGAATCACGCTTCTCTGCCAAAGAACCACAACGTCAACGCCACCGTATCAAAACTCCAGATCTTGATACCTCTGCTCTCATCAAAGATAACACACTGACCCTCATAGGACGTGTAGTGAACTCAACGGAACAGCGAATCGAGCTTCTTCTCTCAACTCTTCCACGCGACTGGTCACTAAAAAGCAAAGTTTTCGGCTCTGACCTGGGAATGGACTGCTTCCAGTTCAGATTTGAGCTTGAGGAAGATCTCAAAAGGGTACTTGCAAACAAACCCTACCAGTTCTGCAAATGGATGGTTGTCCTTCAACAGTGGGAGCCCATAATCTCACCCACTTTCCCTTCTCAGATCCCGTTTTGGATACGCCTCCATGGACTCCCTCTCCATTACTGTCACGAAAAAGCCCTCTACAACATAGGGTTTTACCTAGGCTCGCTGGATGACTATTCTATAACCAAGACTGCAGTAAAAACTCGGGTGGTCCTGGATGTCTTCAAATCCATAGAGAAGGAGGTTCTGTTTGACTTCTCGTCTGGGGAAGAATTGGTGCTTCAACTGGAGTATGAAAAACTGGGACGACACTGCTCACTGTGTAACAGCCAACTACACGGACAAACCGATGCTCATCTGTTAACAAGAGGAGTGGAGCTGCGACAACAACTAAATCCTTACCTAAGGCAAGACTGGAAGAGGAAAAGACACATCCCGTAGCAAAAGACAAGACTACTCCACACTTCAGCCAACGACTAAGCTGCCATGGAAGGCCCTTTGGAGATAGGCTCCCACTGTTGAACAGAGGCGCACCTTTGCGCAACAAAATTACCCCTTCTGATGGGAGAGCTTCTCGAGACAGAACCTCAGAGAGATATGAAAACAGACAGTACACATCTAGCTCTCCAACAAGGTCGCCGGCCCCGCGTCACCATGAAGAAAGACATCAGGCAGTACGCTCTCCACCTGGTAGAACACGCCCACCTCAGATGCAGTGGAGAGAGAAGCCCAAAAACCCTACTAGCCTACCTGCTATACAGCAGATACCGTCGCCACCGCCAAGGCTGTGCGATGAATCTCCTGTAGGTAGATTCCCACTAGAAAGAAATCTTGCTATCTCAGACTTCCCACAGTTTCCCGCGCTACCTCCGATACCTTCAAGAAAGGAGGTTCTCAATGAACTCCACGAGGTTACTCTGCAATACACTAATTGCGCTGACCCCACTGAAAGTGCAGCTCACAGACAACGTGTTACCCCAAGCGACTTGGAAGGTCTGGAAGAAAGGACAGTGAACTCTATTATTGCTTCTGCTACGGCTGCACGCAATGCAGTACTACTCGGTAGTTCCTCAAGAGGAGATGATCTGCACTTGGAAAATATGATTTTGCCCCCTACTACTGCACAAAATCTCCCGCCAACTGGTACAAAAGTCATGAAGAAGAGAGGAAGACCAGCCAAGAAGATTGCAGCAAGCCCCAAGGTCTCTGCAGGAGCTGGCTCGAGCAGGATTCTGCTGCTACAGTCTCAAGCTTCTCCAGTGGGAGGACGAAACCAGGGTCCCTCACCCAGAATCCATCGAGCAGCTATCCCCCGAGGAGTACCTGCTGCCCCAACTAGAAATCAAATACCAGCGCGCCCTAGTGCAGAACCGGCTGCTGATTCAAGAGTCCAGTCGCCTATTCCCCCCCGCGGTTCGCCTCCCAATGATCAGCCTTCGGGTTTTCGGATGGAGGAAGACCACCTTCCTTAGGCATCTTGAGCTGGAACTGTTGTGGTCTTGAGAATCCGAGAACAGTCCAGAGGCTCTTAGATCTCAACAAGAAATTTCCCCCCGACTTCATCTTCCTCCAAGAAACTAAAAATGCAGACTCAGTGGTGCTAAATAAATTGGAGGAGCTGCAGTTCACATCGCACTTTCTGGTTCCTCCAGTCTCTCCGGGGTCAGGAGGACTGGCCCTCTTCTAGAAGCCTGATATTCAAGTTCACATCCTCTCCTCCAACCCCAACTTCATAGACACAAGCATCTCCTACAAGAAAGAAAGCTTTTTTAGTATGTTTGTCTATGGCGCTCCTGAGGTCTCCAATAGACAAAAATTTTGGGATCAACTTACAGACCTTGCTATTCTGAGAGACACCCCGTGGTTTTTTACGGGGGACTTCAACGAAATAATAGATAACTCTGAAAAATCAGGAGGCAAGGAAAGATCAGAGAGCTCTTTCAGCAACTTCAGGACGTTCCTCGCAGCAAGCGACTTGTCCGATCTGAGGCACTCAGGGAACTTTCTCTCTTGGAGAGGCACGAGACACAAACATGTGGTGCACTGCAGACTTGATCGTGCTCTAGCTAATAACAGCTGGTCAGATAGATTCCCCTTGGGTGCTGCCAGTATCTTCTCTTTGAGGAGTCGGATCACAGACCGATCTTCACTTCCTTCACTCCCATAAGCAAGAAGCACCGTCGTAGTTTCAGATACGATAGGAGGCTAGGCCACAATGACGAGGTTCGACTGATAGTGGAACAGGCCTGGATGGTCTCGGAAGATTGCTCAGTGTCAACAAGAATTTCAAACTACAGAAGAGCGATTTCCAAATGGAGTAAGGCTCACTATTTAAACAGCAAAAAGGAGATTGTTAAATTACAACAAACCTTGGATGCAGCCATGTCTGATCCTTCTGCTGATGACACGATGATCTCTTCTATCAACCAAAACCTCCTACTTGCCTACAAGGCCGAGGAGGAGTTTTGGAAGCAGCGTAGCAGACATTTTTGGATGGCTCTCGGGGACCTCAACACTTGGATACTTCCACGCCTCGACGAAGAGCCGACGTGCACGCAACTGTCTATCTGTGATTGAAGATGATAATGGTGTTCAACACTTTGAAGAAGAAAGTATTGCAGCTACGATCTCACATTACTTTCAAAATATCTTTACCTCTACTAACCCGCAAGTCTCGAAAGTGGTTAATAGAGCTCTCAAACCCTGCATCTCACAGGCTGTGAATGAAAAGCTCACTTCGGATGATGAGATTAGGGAAACGATGTTTGCAATACATCCGGATAAAGCCCCCGGGCCTGATGGCTTCTCGGCTAGCTTCTTTCAGTCAAATTGGGAATCGGTTGGTCCGGCTATATGTTGTGAAATAAAATCCTTCTTTGCCTCTGGTTCCCTACCAAACAAGATCAAAACCCACACACATCAGACTGATACCTAAGATAAGCACACCTACTAAAGTCTCTGATTATAGACCTACTGCGTTGTGTAACGTTTACTACAAAGCTATATCTAAGCTATTGGCTATTCGACTAAAACCGGACACGAGATAATTTCAGAGTTTCAGTCAGCCTTTGTTCCAGATAGAGCTATCTCTGACAATGTCTTAATCACTCACGAGGTCTTACATTACCTGAAGACATCTGACGCAGAGAAACACTGCTCCATGGCCGTGAAAACCGATATTAGCAAGGCGTATGATCGCTTGGAGTGGCCGTTTATTAGGCAGGTTTTCGAGACACTAGGCTTCGCTGACATCTGGACTGACTGGATCCTTCAGTGCATATCAACGGTATCGTACTCGTTCCTTATTGACAATGAAGTGATGGGGAAGTCATTCTTCAGAGAGGGATCCGACAAGAGGACCCCTTGTCGCTCTACATCTTCATCCTCTGTGCTGAGGTTCTCTCTTGTCTCTGCAAACAATCACAAAATGATGGCTCAATGATAGGTGTTAAAGTCGCTACACACAGCCCTAGAATAAACCACCTACTATTCGCGGATGATACAATGATATTCACGGGGACAAACCATCAAAGTTGTACTACACTTATGCAAATCCTAAGTGACTATGAGATGGCGTCTGGACAAAAGATAAACCCAGATAAATCCTCTATCTCTTTCTCTAGCAAGACACTTCAAGTAGAGCGAGCACGGGTTAAAGCTCACTTAGGAATCAGCAAGGAGGGAGGAGTTGGGAAATATTTGGGCTTACCTGAGCACTTTGGGCGCAAGAAAAGAGATCTCTTCGCCTCTATCATCACACGTATGAAACAGACTGCCCAAGGTTGGTCTTCACGCTTCCTCTCAATTGCGGGGAAGATGGTCATGCTGCAGCCAGTCATATCGGCCATCCCATCCTTTGCTATGTCCTGCTTCAGACTACATGCGGATTTATGCAACCAAATCCAATCAGTACTTACATGATTTTGGTGGGATGATAGCAAAGGAAATAGGAAAATATGTTGGCTCTCTTGGGATAAGCTTACTAAACCTAAAAGTTTAGGAGGGCTTGGTTTCAGGGACGTTCAACTTTTTAATCAAGCGTTACTGGGGAAAATTGCTTGGAGGATCTTCACTAAACCAGAAAGTCTCTTAGCTCGTGTCCTAATCGGCAAATATTGTACTAACGAGTCCTTCCTGTCCCTATAAGCTAGCACAAGTTCATCTCATGGATGGAAAGGGATAATATGGGGCAGAGACCTACTGATCAGTCATTTAGGAAAAGCTATAGGGGATGGCAATACTACGGGAGTTTTCAAGGACTCCTGGATCAGTCCCAAAGAAAATCTACGCTCCTTTGGACCTACCTCTATTGATGAACAAGACCTATTAGTGGCAGACCTCCTATCCAGATAAACAAAAGAGTGGAATGTACAAAAGATCAACAACATTCTCCCAGAACTGACTCACCTCATTCTGCAGATCAAACCAAGCGTCCTAGAAGCTGCTGACACATACATTTGGCCTCTGCAAAACTCGGGGAAGTACACCACAAAGTCTGGCTACTACTCCAGAGTGCGAACAACATCAGCTGGGATCCTACCACTCCCCCAGGAACCCCCCTTGGATTGGAAGAAGCTAATTTGGACGCCACGACTATCCCCTAAGCTTAAGCTCTTCTTATGGAAGATCCTCAATGGAGCTCTCCCTACCGGAGACAACCTACCTGCAAAAAAGAGGCATGTTAAGGAATACAATGTGTACACGCTCTGGAGACAGAGAAACGACACTACACCTATTTTTTCACTGTCGCTTTGCACAAGAAGTGTGGCTACAAGTCCCCTGGGAATCGACTTTCGACTCTTCCCTTAGCACATCTTTTGTTGATGAACTCACTTCGGCTAGCCGACGCAGACTCCTACTACCTACAGGGATCACGATTAACATCTTTCCCTGGATCATTTGGTTCCTATGGATAAGCCGAAACCAACTAACTTTTGAGCGCAGGAAATCCACTCCCAGCGAAACGGTATCGAAGGCCCTCCGAGCCGCCCTGGAATGGGAACACGCACAACCACCGGTAGCTGCCACGATCCATCGAAACCACCGCCTATCACAACCCATTGATCTCTCGCCTAGCACTATGATTTGTAACACCGATGGAGCATGGAGGGTGGAGAGTCGACAAGCAGGTACAGGCTGGATCTTCACGAGTCCTACAGGAGCGATCACGCGTGGTGGAAAGTCCCATCTTAACGTCTCCTCAGCCCTAATGGCGGAAGCCCTTGCGGTTAGAGATGCCCTCATGCATGCCTCCGCTCTTGGATTCACCTCAATCTGGCTTCGATCAGATGCTCAAGCGCTCACCAAAGCGATCAATTCGAACCAAGGACCGACAGAACTCCACGGCGTCCTGTCGGATATTGCTTCAATCTCCTCGTCTTCCTTTGATTTCTGCTCTTTTTCTTTTGTCTCTCGTGAAATGAACGGGCCTGCGGACCTTATTGCAAAAGCCCATCTTGTATTAGCAAACTCTTCGGCAGTCCATTAGGGCCTTCTAATATAATCCTTGTTGACCAAAAAAAAGGTGTTTAAAGTATTGTTTCGTTCTTATTGCCTTTTCTTTCTTTTTTATTTGTTTCACTTTTGTGTCTAATATGTTTAGTTTTTCAAAAATAAATATACAATGTTGTAATAAAAATGAAAACTCTATATTATAAACATAATAAAATATTTATATCCATATTTTTGTGCTGAAGGACTATTTAGGTTAAATACTAATCTATACTATTATTTGCAAACTGTTTTTTTGCTTCTAAGTTTCTATGTTGAATTTCAAGCAGTTAAAGTCATTTTTTTATTTTTTTAAATGGCTAAAGTCTTTATTACCTTAATGAATAATTAGATTTATTAATATATATTTGACCATAAATTTTTAAAAAGGAAATAGAGAATGGCAAACATACATATGTCTGGTACGACGAGTGGTCTGATCTGGGTCAGCTATATGATGATGTTTTGGGAGATCGAGGAGTTATAGATTCGCAGGCAAGCCACAGTGGAGAAATCATTGAATCAACCACTGCAACGAAGAAGGCACCGTCTTGCTCGTCTTACTGAGGTAGAAGATGTGATTGAAGATTTCAGGTTGAAACAGAAGCCTGATGTGGAAAGGATAGTGTTTTGTGGAAAAGGAGTTCTGGTCTTAAAAAGAGGTTCCCTACAAAGGAGACTTGGCAGTTGATAAAGCTTGATAATCTTAGTTCTGGGTGGGCAAAAAGAGTGTGGTTTCAAAACGCAACTCCTAAGTTTTTCTTCATCAAATGGTTTGCGGCTTTAGACAGACTTGCGACTATGGCCTGAATGGTGAAATGGAATAGATGTGCAGATGTGAAGTGTCAACTATGTAGCTGTACTTCCGAATCCAGAGACCACATATTCCTTAGATGCACATACTCATCTCACGTCTGGGAACAAAATGCAAGTTGTATCATGTGCAGTAACTTCCAAATGGATGGGATACTATCATGGACTTCTTATCTAACTCAGGGATGGATTTTAAGCACATTTTTGCTGCTTTTATGCTCTGCAAACAACGGTCTATGCGCTATGGAGAGAACGAAACTTAAGAAGGCATGGAGGAACTCGCAACTCAACGCATGTTCTAATCAAACTCATCGACAAGAATATGTCTGAAACAGGCTGAGCAATCTCACGGCAAAGGGAGAGAGTAAATATGAGAACATCCTTCAGTATTAGTTCAGTAGTAGATAGTTTATATTGTCTTATCCAAAAGATTATTTTACATAATAATTTTTTTTTAAATTAAAAGATAGATGAATCCCTATATATGTATATACTATATATAATTTTATGTATACATGAGTGTTTTACTTTATAATATGCTCAAAATTTGAAACTATTAGTGCTGCATGTGTCGATCGGCACGCAGACATATCTGTCGATTGATAACTAGTCAATAGTATCGATCAACACTCAATCCCTGTTCGCACGCGAGAGCTGGAACACAAGACTTAGACATCTGATTTGTAATTGCATGCGAGATCTAGATTACTTGCTTATTGAATTCGAGTTCTAGAATTATTTCTATAAATCCCTTAGCATCCTTGATTGTTGTTTTGAATCTCTTGATTGATAGATCGCTAAGTATAGCTATTTATTCTTATTGCTTACAACTTCAACCAATTGAACAATTGCCTTGTTCACATTGCTTTCATATTATATACTGCTTTATAAATTATTTGCCTAGCTTAATCTTAATAGCTAGAATCTATTGTGTGCCCACGGTCCTTGTGATTCGATCCTGAAATACTACAGTGAACCTCTTATTTGAGAGAGTAGCTTGAAGGTTAATTTGAGCATATCATAACCCACCACTCAATGTTGGCATAATTAAACTGTTAATTTTACTATCGTAGTTACACCAATTGTACCAGTTAGATTATTATTGTCGTAGTCTATACACCAAACATGAATGCTTATACATCCTTTTAAACTCATGGTGGTTTTTGTATCGTCTTTTGAAGTATATCTTCTAATCTTTTTTTTCTGCATCTTTTTCCAACTCGCCAATTGCCTTCTTTGGCTTTGAGAGCAAAAAGATGAAGATGATTTTTTTTCATAAATAGTAATACTACCAGAACTGGTTAAACAAATAATTATCCAAATAAAAATTGTATAAAAAGAGCTTTTAACATATTTTGACAAATCCATACAGGGGAAGATGAGACCAATCTTTTCATTGGTTCTACTTCAACATATTCTATAACATCATTAGCACGGTGAAGAAAAGACCATAATGTAACCATATTAATTGTAAAGTTGTAGTAGTTATACACATTCTAGTTGTCCTAATTATACTGGTTAAACTCGTTGTAGTCGGAAATTTTGTATATTAAAAGTGAGATCCGATTTTATATGAAAGAAAATAGATTGACAAATCGATTAGGATACGAACGAAAATTTGTACAGTTTGAAGATTTTCTTTATTTTTATTTAATTATGGGATTGAGAAATTTTATTAAAATGTGGAATTTAAAATATGGGTTCTTAGGGTTTTAAATCGGGATGAAATAATTGAAAATTGAATAAAATGGAAATGATTGAAGAATGACAATTAGTTTAATTTTGATTTGAGAAATGGTAATGAAAAATGGAGATGGAGAGCATAAGAATTATGTTTAAGAAGAAGGAGAATTTTGGGATTTAGGGATCCGGATTGGGTTTGGTCGGGTTAGTGAATTTGGATAGCTAGTGGTTAGGTTTGTAAATAAATAGAAGTTTATTGGTTTTGGGGACCTTTTGCCAAATTTCTATTTAAAATTATTCAAAATAAGAATCAATATATCAAAGGGACCATTTCAGAATTTTCGGCCTCTTTGTTGTCCATTCTAGCATTTGTTCCCAACAAATCATTATCTTATCTAAAAAAATGCCAACTGAAATTCTTTTTCTCTCACCAAAACAATGATTGTCTCATAGATTCAACTGAGGCACCATTGTTCTGGTAGAGTTAAAATTTGAAGCTGAAAAAATCCTGACATCAGTGTCTTTTCACTTACCACATTGCTTCATCCGCATTTGGAATGTTTTCTGACTAATGTCATAAGACATCCAAATCGTCTATTATTAGATTACCATGTAAACTGCTTAGACCAAAACCCAAACTCAAAGTAATCAAGTACCTACAACTTTATTCTTAGCTGGAACCGAATCCAGAAAAAAATACCTCACTTCAGCTAAGCTTCACTTCAAGGAGAATAGTGCCGATAATTCTTTTGCCGAGAACGTTTCAAACATTGATGTTAAGAGTTCCTTGAAGATGTAGTTTTATATTAAATGATGTTATCAAGTAGATGAAGGGAATAAAACTGGACTTTATTATGATCAGAAATAAGTTTACTAAAGATAGAAAGAAACTTGTGATTGCTTACGAAGTTGGGTCATGCCATCTGAAACCTCATGATTTGAAACTTGTGAGTTGTTTCCATTTTCATATTCAGAAAATTGGCATTTCAGGTCAAAGTCAGCTTCGTTTTAAACATAAAAATATTATGAGCTATATATAAAATCAATTTGTGTTATAATTCTTCCCGGCGTAGCAAAGTTTTTTTATTAGTTATATTATTATGTGTGAACAATAACTGAGGAATCAACTATATACTTGGAGAATTAAATATCCGTTTTCCACATTTTAACTCATTAAAAAGATGTTTTGTTATTCTTAAATTACAGTGTTCGGATTATCTATATTATTAAAACTGAAATACGTTTGGTAACTGATTGGAAACATGGATAGAAATATAATAAAATATAATGTTATTTAGAAACATGGATAACTCTATAGTAAGAAAAAAGTAATGGACTTAATTACATTATTAAGAAAAATTGGAAGTCCATTATATTATGTGAAACTATCTATCTGGGTCAGTGATATCACCCAAATTACTCTTTGCGCAGCTTTATTCTCTCAAATAAAAGGCTCAGTTGTAGTACTTAGGGATCAAATTCACACGGAGCGTGAACACACAATAAACTCAATCAATCGCGATTAAGCTAGGCAAATAAGTATTAAAGCAGTAAATATAGTAAAGCAAAGTGAACAAGGCAGTTGTTCAGTAGATTGATTGATTAGTTGATGTAAAGATGGTTGCTAGACTTAGGATTTCATTTAGGTAATCAGAACTCAATCTATATATGCAAAGGATTGATCTTAAGAGTCAAATTCATATAAGCAAGCAAACCAGCTCTCGTATGCGCTTATCAGTGCCTCGAATCATCTGATTCTAGGTCTCGCATGCGAACTTATGAATGAGCGTCGATCGATACCAATGGTTAAGTATTGATCAATACTCCTTCCATACAGGCGTTAAGAACCAATTCGATTTGTTCACTAAGTTAACTAAACCAGCTATTGCATGTATCTAACAACCCAGCTCAGCAGAATTATATTCAGGTAACAGACCATGCTCTCGCGTGCGCCAAACTATCCTACAATCAGGTTTCTAGTTGATTAATCTAGAAACAAGCAGTAAGAACAATCCTGCGAAAGATACAATTATCACCCTAGAAATTCTATATCTTAGAAAAACATCAAAACCCTAAAAAACCTATTCAGACATGAAATTTATCTTAGAAATCATAGATGTGAATTAGATATGAAATTGCAATAGAATAAATAATAAAACCAAAGGAGTTCCAAGAGGACTTTTATGTCGGTATTGAAATATACTTGGCCCACATTATGAAATCATCATCGATCGACACCAAGGGTGCACCGTCGATTGACGTTCCTTCATCTCCTCGACAGCTTCCTCTCGCGAGGCAGACTGGCCACTCTTCTGTAAAACGGGAATAACGTCTGCTATAGAATGATGACTGACCTCAAATCGGTGGGATTCGAAAGCTAACTCAAAGATATATCTTGTGTCAAAAGATGGGCTTAATCTAATGGTGGAAAGGTCTCAGTCAAAAGCTAAACATCTGACTCGTCTGTGCAGTTCTGCACCTTAAAAGCTCCATAATCACGATATTTCTCTAAAATGTACCTGGACCTGAAAACACTCTAAAACATACTCCAAGACAATATAATAGACTATAAAAAATCATATACCATGGTCTAAAAGAGGTAATAATACATGGTATATCAACTCCTCCAGACTTACCATTTTCCTTGTCTTCAAGCAAAACAAAAGTAGTCCTAGTGAAAGAGATTTGAAAACAGCAGAGACTCACATAATTGAAGTCTTCAAGCAAAACAAAAGTAGTCCTAGTGAAAGAGATTTGAAAACAGCAGAGACTCACATAATTGAAAATCACTACTCTCACTTCTGAAAATATGATAGGTGGAAGTGAATCATTATTTACCTTAGAATGTTTCAATGTACCACTCACTAGCTTATTCACCATACCTCATTTCTGCATAAAATTAAATGTGTTTGCTACATCTTGGGAGTATCGATCAAGGGACATGGACTTTTACTCAAACATGTTTCTGAACACACATGTAGTCTTCTCTGATCCCTTTCTTCCCTCTTTCTCTCTTCTCCTATTATCTCAATTCTAATGAATAGTGATGCTGATGCATCCATCTTATTCATCTTATTGATTTTCAACAAACTTTCTCTCCTTTTTGACAAAGTGTAGGCGAATAATGGGGTCACGAGTAATTTGCCTATCCCTCGTTTCCAATGATGTGTGATCATTTCCTTATAGTTAGAATAATGGGGTCATAGGTAATTTACCTACCCCCTATGCATATTTAGGAAATCATCTCAATCTTTTATACTTATGGATGCCGAAGAGAGAGAGAGAAGGTAACCAAAAACACACAGACTTTTACCTTCCAGAATTGTGATACCACTCAAATTACCCTAAAGATTGCTTTTACTCTCTCAAGTAAGAGGTTCAACTGTAGTACTTAGGGATCGAATCACGAGGAGTTAGGGAACCAATTAAATCTAATTATTAATCAATCCTAGGTGAAGTTGGTTTTTATGATGGAAATGTAAAATGACAATCCTAAATGAGTAAGGTAGTTTCTCTACTAACAATATGATGATTGGTCATAAGATAAGGAAGAGTGCTAGACATAGGGCTTTTATTCAGGTATTGAAGATTATAATGTCTATAAATGCCTAACAAGTTGTTTGCATTATATTATAGAACTCAGCCGCTTAACAATCAGTGATGTCTCACTGATTAAATAACTAGATCTCTGATCTCAACTGTCGTCTGTTTACCAGAAAAAGAGTCGATCGATAATCCTTTAGAGATATCGAGCGATACACCTTTCACAGCGCCGATCGATTGTCCAGTCGGAATATCGATCGACGGCTTCTAGATATGCCTAGGCGCGAGCCGATAATGAACACTAGGTCTCAAGGAGGGCTCTCGCTCTTCTCAACAGGAGACAAGCTATTTCAAATAGATAATTCAAGATATAAACATCCTAGTGATTTATATTCTAGTTAGCTAATCTAGAACAAGCATAGGGTACATTCTATTTGATAAATATCACAACTTAGCAAGTATAGTTTGGGGCTAATCCCACTAACCTATTTAAACCCTAGATCTAACAAGTAGACTACTCAGACATAACTAAACAATTCATAACACAAGATATGTAAAGAAATTGCATTAGATAGAAAATAGAAAACAAATGGAGTTTAATCACAAATCTCTCAATGATATCTCTCCAATCTCTCTCAGAACTTAGAACAAAAGTAAAACTCTATCTATCTCTCTAACACTCTCTACTTGCTTGCTTTCGTTTGCCGTCAAAAACACTTAGGCAGGGTATTTAAGCATTTCTATTAGGTTAAAGCTCGTCAGGGTTAATCTCGTAATTTGGTGAAGCCTTGGTGAAGTAGTCGGCTAAACCATTTCGTCTTCGCTATCGATCGACAACACTTGATGTGTATCGATCACTATAATCTTTCAAGTACGCGGATCTTCACAGCTACATCGATTGACAACTCTAGGTGAGTATCGATCGATTCTTTTCTGAATGTTGACTTCGGACTTGGTCTTGAATAGTCAACTCGGGTGTATTATCTCTTGTGCTCCAAAATGCTCCAAAAGCATCACTTTATCATGAAACACTCCTGAACCTGAAAACATACCTAATAGGCTAGAAAATATATTAGTTATATAATAAAAATATCATTATACCATAGTAGAAAATGGGTGAAATCCATGGTATATCAACTCCCTCAGACTTACTCTTTTGTTTGTCCTCAAGCAAAAACTCAGTAGTCTATGGAAAAGGTTTGAAAATAGTAGAGACTCAAAGATTCAAAACACTGAAGTCATCACTCTATGTATTCGCAAATCATGTCTAAACATCCTAATCACAGAAGTTCATTATGCATTATCCTAGCTTAGCAACCAAATTCATCTAGTTCACAACTTAGCAAATCTTATCTGACATTCCCCTTTACTAACCTCATTTCTATTCTTAACATAAAATAAAAATGCATGCTTTACCTTGGGAGTATCGATTAAAGGACACATGGATTCAACTCAAACAAGTATCTGAACACACAAGTAGTCTTCTCTGATCCCTTTCTCCCCTCATCTCTCTTCTCTGAATCTCTTATTAGTTTCAATTTCAATAGGTTTCGATGCCAACAAAGGTCATCTAGTCTATCTCATTGACATTGCAATTATAACTCATACATTTTTGGCAAAGTGTAGCGAATAATGGGGTCACAGGTAATTTACCTATCCCTCGTTTCCACAATGTGTGATCATCCTTGAGATTTAGAATAATGGGATCGCAGGAGAAACTCCTACCCCTCTGCTTCTCAAGAAGTCATATCAATCTTTTATAACTTAAACTTCGATCTTTGAGATGCCGAAGAGAGAGAAGAAAGGGAACTAGAAACACAGACTTTTTACCTTCCAGACTTGTAGGAGGATTCCGATCCAGTGTATACCAAGCCCCATGACAAGCAAATAAAGTCAGTATTAGTGTTGGAGGTCAGCTTTGGTTCCTTCAAACAATCTAGGCAAGTGTGTGTAGGTGACATGTTGATCCACTTTAGCATCTTTAGTACTATCTGTAATCAGTAAATCTAGAATGGTGCTAAAGAGTGGTTAGATAATCATGTATAAATCAATATCAATGTCCCAATTTTAGTACTTATGTGAAAAATAATTTGAAAATACTTTTAAATAAAAATCAAAATAAAAATACATATCAGTAAACCTCCCCCACACTTAAATTACACTGTCCTAGTGTAACACAGCCGGAGTGAAGTGAAGAAATAAATCATAAGTACTCAATTTAACAAGTACGAACGACTAAACCTGACCGCGATGGCATCGATCGATACGTATAGAGATACGTCGATCGTTAGTGATGGTCGTGTCGTGTCGAGCGATGCAAATTGGTTGTGTCGGTCGATGGGATCATCATTCTACTTGGGTCTAAAAATCTGCAAAAACCAATGCGAAAATAAAAGTAAAAATGTAGAAGACTTTAAAATAAAATCTAATAGTGGGTTGCCTCCCACTCAGCGCTTTGTTATAGTCATTTAGCTTGATTTTGGTGGTTTGAGCTAGTTGGTGCAGAAACTGCTACTTGTTGGACAACAAGCATCAATTTCGTGTCTTCTCCTATCGAACCATGTGGCAAACAAGCTTCTTGTGGCATCATCACTTCTGAGATGTTTCTCATCCATCTTGAGGGTGGCATCTGTGATGTTCCTCAGACCTCTTTCAAGTAGTTCAATGCTGCCTTCATTCCTGTAGATGGTGTTGTAGGCGTATTCTGATAGCTCCTTCAGTTCCTGCTGCAAGGCGTCGATCTTGTCATGAATCAGCTGATCTCGGTCGGTCAAAGACTCGGTGTCGATCGATGCTACAATGTGTGCGTCGGTCGTTTCGCTGGGAGTTATGTCGATCGATCCAGTGGTAACTGTGTCGATCGATGCTGAATGATACCAAGATCATTTTCTTGTTCCACGGTTATGGCTTGTGATTTGCCAAGTCTGACATGGTCGTAGTGGATATCTGGATCTATCAAAGTTAGGCACATCCTGTTGGTGCTCAAGTCACGTACAACTCCCACTGTAGCAAGAAATGCTCTTCCAAGTAGAAGGGAAGAGTTCCAATTTAACTTGATATCCAGGACATGAAAATCCACAGGGACAATGGCATTACCAATCTGCACTTCCAGGTCTCTGATCAAGCCTACAGAATTTTCCTGAGTGTAATCCACAAATGTGAAGATCTCTGGTGAAGGCTCTACTTTCAGACCCAGCTGGTCTGCCATAACCTTTGGTAAGATGCTGACTGAAGAACTAGTGTCACATAGTGCATGAGAAAACTCAATTCCCTTTACTATACAGGGTATTGCAAACTTCTCAGGATCACTCTTCTTCTTCAATGTGATCCTTCACCTCATGTCTTCTTTGACTGTGTCAAACATTCTCCTAATGTCATTCTCAGTCTCCCTTGTCTCTCTAAAGAACATCCATAATCTGCTTGTGAAGTAAACCTCCTCAAAGGGTTTTTCTAGTGGGATTCTGATAACTCTCTTAGTGAAACCATCCATCTCCTTCTCATTAGCTTCCCTCTTAAGGTTATTAGAAGTTTTCTCCTTCGTATTCCTTAACTGTCTTCCTTCAGTTCCCTCTAATACTGGTGTAATGTCTGAATGGTTACTAGTAGTCTCTACAGGGTCAGCTGGTGGTTTAGGAGTTTTCTCCTTCTTATTCCTTAACCCACTTCCTTCAGTTCCCTCTGATACTGGTGTAGTGTCTGAAGGGTTACTAGTAGTCTCTGCAGGGTCAGCTGGTGGTTTAGGTGGTGGTCGGAGTGCATTGATTCGGTTGATGTCAATTGCTGGTAATTGCACTCAGTATGTGAGAGGTGCGTGTCGATCGATAGGTGGAGAAACGGGTCGATCGATGCAAGTCACATCACTATGTCGATCGATGAGTGGCTCGTCTCGTCGTTCAATATTTTTGTAGGTGAGGGTGGGTGGGTGGGTGTGGATACGAAGCCTTGAGTTAAGCATGTGTCAAAATCCTTACTGCGTTGCAATCCGCAGTCGTTTCTGGAAATGACATCGATTGTGTTGATCGATTTGAAAAATCTGGTGTCGATCGACACCATTGCGATCCACCAAAACTTAGTAAACTTTCCACTTCGAAGTCTCCTTCTTGAAGCTTTTCATGCTTCACCACTTGCCAGAAATCATCATCTATGATGGCATTTACGTGGTGTTTCATGATTCCTTCTCCTACTTCCTTAGAAGCTCCAGTTCTCTTGATAGAGTCTTCAGTCTGAACAATTTGTGTCTCAAGTTTCCTAACTTGAGTACAAATGGTATCTATCCTTGTGTTCAGATTGTTGAAGACAGAGTCAATCTTTCTATTGAAATCCACTGTAAGCTTCTGCTGTCCTTCAAGAACTCTGTCAATCATGGCATCAAATTTACTCTCCTGGGTGGGTGGTGGTGGGTACTGGTAAGATGAATTTCCATAGTTCCTGATGTTGTTGAAGGGTTTCTGATACTGTGAACTCTGGTTGTAGTTACTCTTCTAACCACTGTCAAAAAAGTTCCTGTTGCCATTCTGGTTTCCAGACCTCTGAAATCCAGTACCTCCAATGTAGTTCACATCCTCTTCTGTATCAACATCTCTAGCCTTTCCTTCCTCAACTGAGCAGACTTGCTTCCTCAGAAGCTCATGAACAGCTTCTAACTTAGCTCTGACTTCACTCATCTGTTCCTCCCCAATGGCCGCAACAGACTTCTTCTTATCAGAGTCAGTGTTCTTGGTGCTGCTGCTGTTGGCTAGGTTCTCAATAAGTCTCACAGCCCCTATTGGATTCCTAGTGTTGAAGTTCCCCTCACTAGTTGTATCAAGAGCCATCTGATACCTTAAGGCGATACCTCTGTATAAAGTGCTTAGTAGCTGCACTTCATTGAATCCATGGTGTGGACAGTCTCGCCAGAAGAACTTAAATCTGATCCACGCGTCCTTAAAAGTCTCACCAGGCTTCTGCGCGAAAGTGGCGATTTTTCTCCTTAAGTCTTCAACATGTGCCTCATCAAAGAAATTACGCAGGAAGGCATTTTTGATGTCTGCCCAGGATGTCAGTGATCATGTAGGTAGCTGCTTAAGGCAGTGTGAAGCTTCTCCAATTAGTGAGTATTTGAAGAGCTTGCAAAGTAGGTAGTCCTCAGGGACTCCATCCATACGAATAACAGCAATAAGATCCTCAAAACCTCTCCAGATGGTCCATAGGATGCTCGTGTGATAGCCCAGCGTAGGGTATCTGTGACACGAGTGAGTAGTACTGAGGCTTGAGCTCGAAGTTCGGCTTCTGAATCTCTGGAAGTCGAATAGCTGATCTGTTGGTGTAGTACTCATCAGGACGATTGTAGTCTACCAACGATCGTGTCTGAGCTTCTTCTGTAGCCTCAGCTTCTGGCTCAGGGATTACGTTTCCATGTGCATCTAGCTTCTGACCTGTTGCATTACGCATATGATCATCCTGGTCATACAGGTTTCCATTCTCGCCCTGCGTGAGAATAACAATCGCAGCCATGCCTCGTGGATTAGTATCGATCGATGTACGGTGTGTTGTGTCGAGCGATGTAGAGCAACGAAGTGTATCGGTCGACGGTGGTGTATGAGTATCGGTCGACGGTTGAACGTGAATATCAGTCGACGGTGCGGCGGTTCTGTCGATCGATGCGGAGCGTAGGTCTTTGCGGATTGAACGTTCTAAGTGTGCAGGATCTTCTGAGAACAGTAGTTGATTTTCCTTATTGCTTTTGGTACTGCTGGGCATGTACCTGAAAAGATAAGAAAAATTTTAATTAGAAAAGTGAAAAGAAAAAGAAAACCTAAAATTGATAAAATTAAATCTAATGGCGATCAAAACTCCCCGGTAACGGCGCCAAATTTGTACCACTCAAATTACCCTAAAGAGTGCTTTTACTCTCTCAGCTGTAGTACTTAAGGATCGAATCACGAGGAGTTAGGAAACTAATTAAATCTAATTATTAATCAATCTTAGGTGAAGTTGGTATTTATGATGGAAATGTAAAATGACAATCCTAAATGAGCAAGGTAGTTGCTCTACTAACAATATGATGGTTGTTTATAAGATAAGGAAGAGTGGTAGACATATGGCTTTTATTCAGGTATTGGGGATTATAATGTCTACTGATGTCTAACAAGTTGTTTGCATGATATTATAGAACTCAGCCGTTTAACAATCAGTGATGTCTCACTGGTTAAATAACTAGATCTCTGATCTCAACTGTTGTCTGTTGACCAGAAAAAGAGTCGATCGATAATCCTTTAAAGATATCGAGCGATACACCTTTCGCAGCGCCGATCGATTGACAACACTTGATGTATACCGAAGGATTTCCAATCCTAGCAGGAAAAGGAGGGAAACGGATACGTTTTATTCGCTTTCTCCCAAGGCTGGCAACGATTATAATCTTCAAGTACGCGGATCTTCACAGCTACATCGATCGACAATTCTAGGTGAATATCGATCGATTCTTCTCTGAATGTTGACTTCCGACTTGGTCTTGAATGGTCAACTCGGGTGTATTATCTCTTGTGCTCCAAAATGCTCCAAAAGCATCACTTTATCATGAAATACTCCTGAACCTGAAAACACACCTAATAGGCTAGAAAACATATTAGTTATATAATAAAAATATCATTATACCATGGTAGAAAATGAGTGAAATCCATGGTATCAATTTGCAGAAGGAATCTGAACCAATGTATACCAATCCTTAAAACAAGCGAGTAGAATTGATTAGGGTTGAAGGTCATCTTTTGTTTCTCCAGACATTCTCAGCAGGTGTGGATGTTAGTATTACGTGACACACTGCGGTGTTTCCATCTAATACATCCTGCAATCAATAAATTTAGATGGTGCTAGAAAGAGATTAGAGTAGCAAACAAATTGTATTTGATCATAATCCCCTATTTGACTCAATTAAAATTTTTTTTATAAAACATTTTATAAGACTCACAATAAACTAGATATTAGTAAATCTCCCCCAGACTTAAATAACATTGTCTCCAGTGTTTATCTAGCCCTAAGAATGTCTAGAAGAAATATAGGGAAAACAAGGTAAATATTGCTCGGATATGGTTATTGTGAGTAATATTTACAATATAGAAGAATGTTTTATAAAGCTTTTTTTATAAAACATTCTCAACAGGTGTGGATGTTAGTATTACGTGACACACTGCGGTGTTTTCATCTAATACATCCTGCAATCAATAAATCTAGATGGTGCTAGAGAGATTATAGTAGCAAACAAATTGTATTTGATCATAATCCCCTACTTGACTCAATTAAAACTTTTTTATAAAACATTTTATAAGACTCACAATAAACTAGATATCAGTAAACTTATTTAGCCTTAAGAATGTCTAGAAGAAATATAGGGAAAACAAGGTAAATATTGCTCGGATATGGTTGGCAGTAGTCTTGAGTTGGTTTTTTTTTTTTTAATTCTGGTTTAAGTTTTATTAATTACAAATTGACCCCATTTATTAGTGATAAAATCAATTAAATCTGATTGTGTAGTTTTCACCATTTTAGTTTATACTTTGTATATGTGGCATGTATTAACATAAAGATAAAGATGGTGATGTTATTGACATATTCAAATACTTGTGATGTTTACCATCATATTACACAATACTTGGTGTAGCAGAGAAACTTTTTTCCAATATTTTATTGGATGGTCCTCAAATCCCACCTTTTTCACGTTAATGATTTCTCCAATATCGTCCCACTTTAATGTCTTGGCAGCACAGCATCATTGCAAAGATAACTTAGTATAGAAAACTTAAGATATCTTAAGAATATTTTTATGTTAGTAGCTTTACTTGTTGGCATATGTATATATATATATACTAGAGTGGACCCGCCCTACGGGCGGGATGCATATTAACAAAAAATTAGGTAATCAAAATTAATATTTAATATTAGTTAAATTTTGTATATTATTGTATCTGAAATGTAAATAAACTATTTATTTCAAAAGTTAGTTCTGATTTTAAAAATAAATACTATTTGTTATTTTTAAATATGATCTTTTCTTTTAAAAAAGTTCAAGATGATTTTTTTGTTAAGTAATCTATGTTGAATAATTCAAAACAAACCGTGAGTTTTTTTTTTAATTTTTATTAGTAGAAAAGAAACAAACTTGTAAATAGATTCACATAGATTTTGTTTCATATTTAATTTTATAAAATTTAGTGAATTATATTATTTTTACTAAATTTAGTTTTTATGGTAGATTATTGTTATAATTTTATTAAAATGTATGATTAGTTATAAATTTATTTATGACATATTTATATATTTAATATTACATTTGAACCCAGATAAAAAACTAATTTACATATTTGCTAGAATGTTTATATTTGATAATCATGTTATTTAAATAACTGATTATAATTTCAAAATACATGCTATTGATTAAATTTTTACAATATAAAATTTAAATTTTAAATTTCTTAAAAATCAATAGACTATGGTTTTAGTAGGTTTACTGTTTACCAAATAATATTCAATCACCTAAACCATACCAAATTTTAATTTCAACCCAATCTAACCCAAAAACCTAATTATAACCTGATTTCTTGGTTTTTTATCTGATCCTTCTTCAGTTCATGATAAAGTCATTTTAACATCTTTGTGTTCAACAAAGCAGGACTTGATAACTAAAGATCTTACAACTCACTTGGTTTATTTACTCACCATTTGACCCACCTTTTAAAAAAGTTTCAAAAAGGAAAAAAAACAAAGCACGACGTGATGTTCTTTGTCACAATGCTCTATTGCTCTTCCTTCAGATGCTCCCACTATCAGTCCTTCAGATGCTTCTGTCACAGTAATCCTAATACTAAATAGAAAAAGAAAAAAAAAACACCAAAATCAAAATATGAATCTTCGATTGATAAATCAAAACCAAAGTTAACTATTTTCTCAGTGAACCCCCAATCGAAGAATAAAACAGCAAAAAGTAGAAGAGTTATCAATCCAGTCGTCATATTATGATTCCCTACCCAATTGGCAATAAAGAAATCATCTCAACGAAGAAGCCCGTTCTCCAACCTCTGTTCTTCGATTCAACCTCAACGAAGAAACAGATTACAGAACAGCGCAAGTGATCGAACCCATCAAGCTATCTCCAGAGATAAAGTCAGCCGTCTTAGAAGATTCCAGACCATGCTTCCGAAACGCATCGTAAGCGAGCTTTCAACAATGGATCTGATCTCTCATCCGTTCTATCTTAATCTCTCTGCCTGCAAAACATCAAAACAAAACCTTAATAATCATTCAAATCGGAATATACAACTTTTCAAGAAATAGATGGAAGGTCATGCGTGAATTGGGAAACAATAACTTTTCAATAATTAGATTGAAGGGCATGAGTTGCTCGCAGAACCTCAAACTATATAACAGCGGAGATAGCCATTGTTATCACTGGATCTTTTTAAGAAACTTGTTATTGAAACAATTGAACAGATGAATTTTCAGAGGATACAACGAACAATTTTATAGTTTAAGATTCAGAGAAGGGGGGATGTATTCATTGATGAAACCTGATAGGAGTGGGAGCTATTATTAATGACTCCGTTAGAGACGACGATTGAATTCAGCTAGAGTTTTACACACCGTCTTGCTGCAGATCTAAATGATGCATTGAATGTGAATTAGTGACAGGTGTCGCGACCACAAAAGGTGAATTAGTGACATGGCATCCTAGGTGGACACCCCAGGAAGGATAGAAACTGTACTTTATATATAAAGATATATATATATATATATATATATATGAAGTATTAATGGCTAAAATAAGTCTATTACATTAGTACAAACTTCTATATCTAAAATGTTCACCTTTTAATCGAAGCTTTTTTCTTATCAAAAATCGAAGCTTTTTTCTTATCAAAAATCGAAACTTATTTCTAGGCATATTTCCTAGAAAAATCTTGGAGTAGACAGGACACAAAGTAATTTTGAATGATTTGGCTTTTGCTATCACAGGTTTTTGGATAAAGCGGCCATTAAGACACGTTCGGGAGAGTTACCTTGTACGGTGACAAAAGTGGAAGTGGCAAAGCGTGTGCTAGGGCTTACCTTAATATGGCTTGTCACTTTAATCCCAAGCACCTTATGGGCACAAGTGAACGCTCTCTTCGTCAAACAAGGGACCACCCTGGACCGAGAACTCGGATCCCACTTCCAAATCCTTGCGGCTTCACTGGGAAGTTTTGTTACACTCTCAATGCTTCTTTCAGTGCCAATGTATGACCAATACTTTGTTCCCTTCGTGCGCAAGAAAACCGGAAATCCTAGGGAGATCACTATACTCCAAAGGCTATGGATAGGGTTTGTGATCCAAATTGTTGCAATCGCAGTTGCTTCAGCTGTAGAGGTTAAGAGGATGCAGGTAATAAATGAATTTCACATAGCTATTTCGAAACAAGTTGTGCCTATGAGCATTTTTTGGTTGCTCCCTCAGTGCTCTCTTCTAGGTGTTGGGGATGTGTTCAACGCTATTGGTTTGCTTGAGTTTTTCAAGGATCAGTCACCTGAAGAGATGCAGAGCCTTGGAACGACGTTTTTTACGAGTGGGATCGGTTTTGGGAACTTCTTGAATAGCTTCTTGGTGACAATGGCTGATATGTAAGTAGCAACAAGAACAGAGAAATAACAGAGTTTCTCAAATATTCATTCTCATTGCTCAAAGGAAAGGGTTTTACAAGAGTTGGTATTTATACACAAAGAGACTATGAAGCCCTAATGGAATATGCTGTAGCATATGCTGCTCAGCTGTAAAGCAATCTCACAGGTCGCTGTCCGATAGGAGACAAAACCTATTCTCCATCTTAATGCCAGAGACCGTACTCTGTTTTGGTGTAAGAGAAGCTTTCTCTTCATGTTTTGCAGACTTAACCGTTGGAGCTGTTGACTGGGCTTTCATCTTTAAATCAGTACCGAGGCCCATCTCTCTTATTGGGCCTGTTGTGTTTACATCCCCTCGCAAACTCGAGGTGGGAGCTTTGACCACACCGAGTTTGAACCGAAGATCATGAAAGTTGTTGATCGGGAGAGACTTAGTAAAGATGTCAGCTATCTGCTGTGTTGACGGAATGGGTTTGACGACGAGCAGACCTTTAGCGACTCTCTCCCTAGCGTAGTGATAATGAGTTTCGAAATGTTTGGTCCGTTTGTGCAGAACAGGGTTGGCAGTAAGATGTACTGCAGAGAGGTTGTCACAGTAAGCTTCTGCAGGACCTGTTTGTGGAGCACCAAACTCGCGAAGCATAGCATCAATCCAGTGGAGTTCTGCAGCTGTATCAGAGAGAGCTCGGTACTCTGCTCCGGTGGAAGAACGAGCGACTGAGACTTGACATTTTGCAGACCAGGAAATGATGTTGCAGCCAAGGAACATACAAAACCCGCCTGTTGAGCGTCGTGTGTCTCTGCAACCACCCCAGTCACTGTCGCAATAAGCTCGTATTGCATAGTCTGTATCACTGGTGAGATGTAAACCCATGGAGACTGTTCCTTTCAAGTAACGCAGCACTCTTTTTAAGAGATTGAAGTCAGACAGAGTTGGCATATGCATCTTCTGGCACACAAAATTAACAGCATATTGCATGTCAGGTCTTGTAAGAGTAAGATACTGAAGTTTACCGGCTAAGCTCCGGAAGCAAGTAGGATCCGAAAAGAGCGTGTCTTGATGAGGTACTCTGTCTGTCTGAAGTGGTAGAGGAGTCGGCATTGGTTGACATTCAAGCATACCTGCAGCTTCTAGCAGATCAGTGGAATATTTCTCTTGATTCAGGAATAGACCAGTGTCTGTGAAGTTTGCTTGAATGCCCAAGAAGTAACTCAAACGACCCATATCTTTTATTCTGAACTTTCCACTGAGAGAATGCAGAAAGCTTGAGAGAAGATCCTTGTTACTCCATGTCAAGAACATATCATCCACATATAAGAGAAGGAGGATAATGTTATCACCCTTTATGTAGATGAAGAGAGACGGATCTCTGGTGCTGCAGAGAAACCCATATTCAATCAGATAGGAACTGAACTTGTCAAACCACGCCCGTGGCGCTTGTTTAAGGCCATAGATGGCTTTATGAAGTTTCCATACATATTCAGGATGAAATTCATCTTCGAAACCTGGAGGCTGTTGCATATACACAGACTCGTTTAACGTGCCATGCAAGAAAGCGTTTTTCACATCAAGCTATTTGATTGGCCACTTCTCTGTAACAGCGAGATGGAGCACCATGCGTACGGTTGTTGTCCTGACAACTGGACTGTAAGTCTCCAAGAAGTCTACTCCTTCTTCTTGTTCGTTGCCTTTGGCGACCAGTCTTGAGCGATAGCACTTAAACGTTCCATCAGAGTTCAGCTTAACTTGATGAACCCAACCAGATCCCAGAGGTTTGACATCTTGTGGCAGAGGAACCAGACTGAATGTTTCTGTTTCTTCACAAGTGTCAATCTCTTCTTTCGTAGCTTCATTCCAGCCAGGGTGACTTAGTGATGCCTTTAATGTTCTTGGCACTGTTGGAAGATCTTTAACAGTGTGCATTATGTATCTTGGATTCGGCTTCATAATGTCTGATCTTCCTCTTGTGACCATAGAGTGAACTGGTTCAGTGTTGACAACAGGCGGAGTAGCTGCTTGAGTTATCACTGGAGGTTGTTGCTCCAGATGATTCTCATCATCAGTATCAGTTTCAGATTGCTGAGATGAAGAAGAGCTACCAGAACTTGATGGAGCGGCAGGAGGCTGAGTCTGTTGTTGTCTTGGAGCTGGCATTTGTTCTTCTTCAGTAACAGTAGGAGACTGAAAAGGTTCCTCTGTAACAGAAGAAGTCGTTGTTTGCCAGGCTTTAGACAGAGTTGTGACAGCTGCAGGAACAAAGTCTTTGAATATGTCTGAGTAAGGAAACTGATTCTCATCAAACAGAACATGTCGACTCAAGTAGACCCGACCAGTGAGAGGATAAAGACATCTATATCCTTTATGTTGCTCAGAGTATCCCAAGAATACACACATCAGAGACTTAGAATCAAATTTGTTCTCAGCGTATGGTCTCAAATATGGAAAGCAAGCACAACCGAAGACTCGTAGAGATGTGTAGATAGGAGTTGTACCATGGAGCTTTGCGTAAGGGCTGATCTTGTCAGTGTTTGCAGTAGTCGGAAGAAGATTGATTAGAAAGTTTGCAGTAAGGAAGGCATCTACCCACAGACTAGCAGACATTTGAGCTTGATATAACATGGACAACCCCAGCTCTGTTAAGTGCCGATGCTTCCTTTCAGCGAGGCCGTTCTGCTCAGGTGTGTGAGGACAAGATATGTAATGTTTGATACCACAGTTAGTGAGGTGTGAGATGAAGTGATTGTTGAGGAATTCACCTCCACCATCACTCTGAAAAATACATACTTTTGTTTAAAAGCATTCTCGACTTGTTGCTGAAAAGCTTTAAACTTGGAAAAGACCTCAGACTTTAACTTAATAGGATAGATCCAAGAAAATCTTGAGTATTTATCGATGAATACAACATAATATCTGAACCCCTGAACCAAAACAACAGGTGCAGGTCCCCACACATCACAATGTATCCTCTCAAGAGGTCTACTAGCTTGAAAAACAGAATCAGAAAATGAAAGTTTACAGGACTTTCCTAAACGACAGGCTTCACACATTGACTGAGAACTCTTATTGATGGTGATCGCCTTTATTGAAGATAGATACTGCATAACTTGAGGATTAGCGTGCCCCAGTCTTCTGTGCCAAATCTGATCAGAAGCTGCTTGTTGTCTTGCTGAGTAGAAGGCAAGAAACTGAGGGTTGTCTAACCTGTAAAGACCATTAGTTTTTCTTCCCTGACTGAGAAGATGCTGTGTTGCCTTGTCCTTAATAAACACATGTTTAGAATCAAAAGTGAATTCACAAGGGTAATCATCTGTAAGCTTAGAGACAGACAATAGTGATTTAGTGATATCCGGACAAACCAAAACATCTTTTAGGTGAAGATTACCTGAGATGCCATGAAGAGGAATGGAACCAATGTGGGTTATGGGCAGGAAGTCACCATTACCAACAATAACAGAGTCAGAGCCTTCATAGGGAACTGCTGAGAGTTGATGCTGAGGGTCGTTAGTAACATGGTGAGTTGCAGCCGTATCAGCAAACCAGTTTGGTCCATTGGGATCAGAAGGTTCAGAAAGCTTCATTGTGGCGAGAGAGTGTTTCATTTATTCCACTTGAAAGGACTGATCGAACCTTCGGTAGCACTTGTAGGCAGGGTGGCCATATTTGCCACAGATTTGGCAAGTGGACGTTGATCATTGTTTGAGGAAGATCCACGACCCACTTGTTGTCCAAACTGTTGATGAAATCCTTTGCCCTGAGTTGTGTAGTATCCTCTGCCTCTGTAGCTACCGCGTTGTCCTCTTCCTCGTCCTGAATATCCTCCTCTGTCTGTGTAGAAAGCTTGATGCTGACTGACTTCAGTTTGAGACTCATACTTCTTAAGCTTGTACCCTTGACAGTAGTTTGGATACGCCTCTGAATATCAAGCCTTCTTGTTGCAGAGATGCGGTTATACTTCTTGGCGAGAGCAAACCAGATCTCTTGAGAGGACTGAAGACCGTAGATGCTTTTAAGAGCGTCTTCAGACAGAGATCCTATCAGCCAAGCCTTGATGAGTTGATCTGTGTGAGCCCATTTGAGGTAAGCTGGGTTGTTGGTCACTGTAATTTGATCTTCTTGTTGAACGGTGAGGGTGGGTGGGGGACAAGAAGTTGCGCCAGTAACGAAGCCAAGTAGTAGCTGGCTGTTGAGAAACTGCTCAAACTGCAGTTTCCATGAGAGGTAGTTGGAGTCGCTAAGCTTGAGTGTGACCACCTGAGTGATGGACAGAAGCGCCGGAGTGAATACATCAGAAGGTGTCTGAGTTGTCATGGTCGACCGTGGGCTCTGATACCATGTAAGTAGCAACAAGAACAGAGAAATAACAGAGTTTCTCAAATAGTCACTCTCATTGTTCAAAGGAAAGGGTTTTACAAGAGTTGGTATTTATACACAAAGAGACTATGAAGCCCTAATGGAATATGCTGTAGCATATGCTGCTCAGCTGTAAAGCAATCTGACAGGTCGCTGTCCGATAGGAGACAAAAACTATTCTCCATCTTAATGCCAGAGACCGTACTCTATTTTGGTGTAAGAGAAGCTTTGTCTTCACGTTTTGCAGACTTAACCGTTGGAGCTGTTGACTGGGCTTTCATCTTTAAATCAGTACCGAGGCCCATCTCTCTTATTGGGCCTGTTGTGTTTACATGATAAGATCACGAGTAAACGGGGAGCGAAGAGTTGGATTGGAGATAATTTGAATGATTCAAGGCTAGATTACTATTATGGGTTTCTAATGGTGATTTCGGTTGTCAACATGGATTTGTTTTTGTGGACAGCTAGCAAGTATGTTTACAAAAGTGATGAGATCAAAGAGTTTAGTGGAGGATCTGTTGAAATGGTGGCCAAAGCCTTAGACACATCTCCTCTTACTATCCAACTATGACAATGTGATAAGTGTATATATGGTTTTCAAGAAGATTTGTAAGTTGTGGTATTCTGATAATTAATATGAATAAAACTTTAGTGCTTATTCTAATTAATCAATTAAAACTTGGAAGCATGAAACAGTTACTCAAGTTCTATATATGGCTTTGTTCTACTTGTTGAACACAAATCGATTCCCATTGATTATTTACACTGAATAATGCACATGATCCTGGTTTGGAAAAAACTTGCTTAATTACTTAAAAGTTAAAACCAACGAGCATCTGCTTTAAGATTCAACCAACAAGAAAAAAAAGCTATTAAACAAGCTACCTTTGAAACTCTTATCCACTAAATATGGTTAGACTTAATTAAGTTCCCATATCATTATTAAAAGAAACATTTACGCTTTAGGATACATTTATCTTATTTATTACACTCTAGGACACATTCTTCTACACACACACTTTCTTTAACCATTCCCATCATTCTTAACTAAATCAGTTCCTTTTTAGTTCAATTATAAAATGTTAGTTATAATAAAGAGAAGAGAAGTGGCGGGCTTTAACCACAGCCATTGATCTGTTTTCAATTTCGGTGGCCAAGATCTATTTTCACAGATCTGGGTTAGATAGATATTTATCTGAAATTTTATCCACAAGATCAACTAAGCTAAAATATCATCTTATCATTTTCGTGCCTTTCAATTTTTTTCTTCTTCCACAAATGTTTTTTCTTTCTGTTTAGTAAAGAATTTTGTTGCAACAAATAATTTCAATTTAGGCGATAGCGATGTACGAAGACAGCCACAATGAAGACTACATCGACGAAGGAGACGGCGACAATGAAAACGGCAACACAAACAACATCTCTCTACATCAAAGTAATTTTCTTTTCATAATTATTTCTATTAGATAGTTGTAATTTCTGGCCTAAAAAAATTTAGCGAAAATAATCTCTTTGTTGTTATTAATAAAAAATGCTTTTTTTTTGTTTTTTGTTCATGATTATCTCTGCTATAGATTTTTTTGTGGAGGAGACAGAGATGGATGATTCAGTTTCTCAGTCATTGATGCTTACTATATGACCAAGACCATCCACAACGATTTGAAGTCTGAGAATATGTTAATATTTGATGATGATATGTTTAAGGTAGCAGATTTTAGCCATATGATTGTAAAGTTTTAATTTTTTAATCAAGTTTATTTCTCTTTTATAATAGTAGATGATACTACTGATGTTTGTAACCTTTTTCAATTTACTTTTTATGTATAGTTTAAATCTTCTAATCAAATTTGTTATTTATCTTTATTTGTCTAAGTATGTATACACTAACATTGAGTTGAATGTGTTATTTTATGTGTACACTCAAATATTGATGTGTTGTTCATTTCTCATCTACACCTACATTTCTCATAGATGTGTACACATTGTTCATTTCTCATCTACAACTACATTTCTCATAGATGTGTACACATGTACAACTCTAATAGTGTACACAACCAAGTCGGATAACTTTTCTCTTGGGTACAAAAAAACACAATTTCAAAGTGCATAAATCATTGTACATGTTTATACCTTGATACATGTATAACACAAAACATCATTTAAGCTCATTTACATTTTCTTAAGAAATACCTACATCTCAAAACATGTACACAAGTACAACTACATTTACCATTATACACATGTACACCACATATTGAAGTGTACAACTTAGAACCTATCTCAGTGGTACTCCACCAAACACATGCCACAATTCTAACTTCTTCTTAGTTACCAACTAACTCGTAAGCATCCTCCTTGTCCTCCTTGCACTCCATCACAGGCTGCACAGTCAGCACACAGTTTGAATAGTACCAAGTGGAATAGTGCGTTGCCTTAGGACAAGGAATAATCAAGTGTCATTGTATGAAAGCAACCGTGACATTGGACCAACCCATTACATCATATCTTATAAGGACTCTATCTTTAAAGCCTGATAAGCTTTTCAACCACAAAAGATCTAGTCAATGGTCTTCAAATTACAATGTAGTTTAGGCGTTTGAATTTTTTTAGTCTGACTATTGAGTCCGACCTTTGTCTAGCAGTTAGGGATAAGAATTTAATTTACCAGTTTGAGAATATCTCCAACAACAGAAATTCAGAATGTGTTCGACCACAAAGGACAAGGAGCTTAGTATATTTTACTTTCTCTTCACAAATAGTAGAGAAAATTTTAGTTGTACCAAAGGTTGATACCATTTTTCAAATTTACCATTAATGAATGATTATTTTCATAAATATCATATATTTGTGATAAAACATTAAATTAATTTTTAAAATATTTATAGAACATTTATAAACTCAACTTCAACTCTTTAATACTAGACCCTAAACAATAATCACTAAAGCTTAAACCCAAATGTTAGTATTTTTTTTATTGGTAGTACTTTTGAAAAGTGATAATTAACTTGCGGTATTTCTAACAATTTCTCCAAATAGTATCGTCTTGAATTTTCACACAAATTAAAAATTTCAAGAATATCCAAATAAAAATTTGACTTTTAGTTTTACAAAAAATTAAAAGGTCTATTGAGGAAAATTTTCTTTATTTATATTTGTTTAACAAATTTTATATAGGTTTTGATATTAGTCATTTCTTATAGAAAATAAAATATTCTTTTGATAAAGTAACTGATGTTTTAGGAGGACCCGTTTTCTATTACTAATTAAATATGTCAATAATATTTTTTTAGGAAAAATTTTACACTATTACGTGAGGATTAAATTTGCTTACTTGTTATCTTCTCCATAATTTTAAGATAATTCATTAATTTAATTAATATTATTATTTAAAATTTAATTTACATATATCTATGATATTTAAAATAATTAATAAAAATTAATCTATTCAACCGAGATATACACTACTATTTCTATATATATATATATATATATATATATATACATATCATGATATTTATGATATTTAACTAGTAATAGATATTAACAGTTGATATTAACTATATTTATTGAAAATATCATAATTATGTTTATTTTATATTTAGTTTATGATTTTAATGACTGATATTATAGTTAGTTTCTCTGATTCTTATTGGAAATATGATCCAAATAACTATTACAATTTTAAAGTTAATACTAAAGGTAAAATATGATTGAAAATATGTCATAAAACATAAATTATATATTTATGTTAAATACTTTATATATATTTAATATTAAAAAATCATCTTCCTAAATTAAAATAAATTAATTTATATTTGTACATGACTAATATATGCTTATAATGAATTTATCCATAAAATCACATATATATGTCTTCAAAATAATATATTTATAACCAAAATAGTAAATACTATGTAAAATAAACAAATAAATTAACTTAAAATATTAAAAGATATATAGAAGCATAAGAAACTAGGATTAAAAGTTTGACAAATAATAAATATAATATAAATATAACCCCTATAATCTAAGAGAATACAGAGATAATATTTTTAATTCATTATTTTGTGTTTTTGGCTCACTGTTTTTTAAATTTAAATTATAGAGAATATATAATATTTATTGGCTATTGTTATTTTGTTGATGTTTTATGGGTTGTGATTGTTTAAGGTAAATCTTTTCAGTCCACAAATACAATATATATATATATATATATAAAGTTTAAATTCTTAATTTGATTATTACTATAAAAAAATATTTAGATCCAAAATCTACATCCCATAAGTAAAACTATGAAACAAAAAAGTAAATATAATACATTGATTATCAATATGAGTATTGAAGTTTTAGAATTTATAATATTAATTTAAAATTATATCTAATTTAATCATTTATTTTTATAAAAGTAACCATTTGAATTAAAAATTGTTATATGTATATTAATCCGCTGGCATCCATTAGTTACTTTGTCTAGTTTCTTAAATTAGTTTGGGCAACACATCACAAAAAAAAACGTCGTCATATCTGTTGCCGTAGGAGCATGAGGTACTTATGTATAAAAAAAAATCCACGATTTTTAATCAAATGGAAACTTTGTATACTTGACTTATAGATCAATTGATAAGTCATGTTTTTAAAAGAAGATATATTTTACTTACCTTTATTACTCACAATCGTGTTCCAATATTAATAGGGATATTAATAAACTAAACATAAAAGGTAATAGCATTGCATTGTAATTATTTAAAAAACAAATACTTCAAAAAAGAGTCTTATATTTTAATTGTATGAACTAGATGTTTTTTTTTAATTTAATTTTCATATTTGTGTTTTTTTGTGACTATATTTGTATTTTCTTTATAATAATATTTTGTGTAAATGTAATAAAAATATATTTTATTAAATAGTAGAAATTTAAAAAATTGATCCAGCATACTCTCGGTTAGGGCTGGGTTGCCGGTCGAACCCGCCAACCCGTGGATTTCAATTTTGTTTTGGTCAAAAATATAATTTGCACAACCCGTAAACAAATAATTTGTACTGTCACCCGCCCCATTTAATTTTGCGGTTATCCGCGGGTTATAAATTTTATAAAAATAATTATTTATTTTAATTATTATAAAAACTAAAAATATAATTATAATAAAAATTATATATTTTTTAATTTTTTTTAAATTACCATATATTTTTAAAGTGTTTACTTTTCTTTTTACTTTTTTTTTTAAATACTTTTTGGATCGGTGGGTACCCGCAATCTAATATCTACCAACCCGCACCCACCCTGAATAAAATATTCATAACCCACATCTACAAATTTATTTTTTAAAATAGTTGAACTAAATTTATGGTCCGCCCTTAAAAGCGCATAATTATCTTTTTGTCGACAAATATTTTAAACCCGTCTATTTGTTCACTAATATGTTTAGTCATGAGCATCAGTTTTGATTCGATCCCAATTTCTTTTTTTATTTTTGGTTTCGGTTCGGTTGTGATTTTTGATTTTTTCGGTTCAAGAGATATATATAAACCGTTCAATTATTTATGAGTTTAGGTTTAATTTTAATTTGATTATTATGTTTCCGGTTAGATCTGGATAATAATGTTAGAACCCAATAAAATTTTGAGTTTAGTTTGGTTTTGCCGGTTTGGAGTGGATTCTGTTTTTTTGGATAATTTCAAATAATCCAGTTAAAAATGACATTTTTGAATTTTTAAGAATAAAAATTAACTATTTTTAAATATTTGGATAAAAATATCTTGATAATTTGGTTCTGTTAGGAAATTAAGATAATTTGTATCTTACATAATCACACTTCTTTTTCACAGTAATATTTTTATCTTTTATAAACCTATTTATACTGAAAATTATTTTAATAATTAAACTAAATTACATTAAAAAAACTCTAACATTATATAATAACTTCAACGCATCTATATATAAAATGTGTAGGTTGTGGCTGTTTATATATTAGATGTTGGTTTCAAATTGATAAACATAGTCAATTTAATTTAAGTATCTAAAATAATTTTCTTTCTTGACTTTAAAAATATTAAATATTTATATATATGGTTTACGGTTTTAAGACAGAGAGAGATATTTATGGAGATTCATTAATTTAAAATATTGCATTCGTTTGATTATGTTTTATAAAAATAGGTTAGTTATGTTGTTCCATAATTTTAGGCTAGGGTGTAAATTTAATAATAACTAAATTAGATATAAACAAAAATAATAGGAAAAATAATTAAATATAATGGTCCAACATAGACTATTTGAAAGTAATTAGGTAATGACTGATATTGACTTTTCCAATAAGTATGTATCGATTCATATCGTAAAGCGTTCCAGTTATATTAATTTTTAAAATATACAAATTTTAATGATTGAGGAGATCTTTATATATTTTATTTAATAAATTTTTAAATAAATATTAAGAAATTTCAGAATTAACTTCCATATTCTCAACATTATTAGATTTGAAAATATATAGATTTGATTGTAAGATTTTTAGATAAATAGTAAGTAAATAATGAAAATATGGAGGTATAATCCTAACATTGTTAGATTTCGAAAATATAGATTTCAAAATATATAGATTTTTATATACTGGAGTATTATATTTGGTAACTAAATATTAGTTATGACATGATAATTAATGTATCATTTTATTTGATGGTAAATATTTTCTTTGGAAATCTCTTATATATTATTTGAGGAGCATTTTTTAAGTAGTAACATTGCTATCAATACTGAGGTGTCACTTCCACGAGCCTTTTCACAGCCTTAATTTAAAAGCCATTAAGTTACTAGAGTATTTACAAAGCATGCCACTGAATAATATATATGCGATCACCTCGCATTATTACGGTTCCTGACTTATTTTTAGGCAACAGGTTCACTTACAATTAAAAAAATTGACCGCTACACTATATAGTTTAAAATTAGAACGATCCTTCTACTTTTTCTTCAAGGCAGTGCACTATATAAAATATTAATTGTTTAATCCCTGCCACACACACACAAAAAAAAGCTTAATCACTTATTTAAATTGAGACAAATTAGATTTGACCAAAAAAAATTGAGACAAAATATATAACAATGCATGGCTGCGTTTATAAATTCAATCTCAAGGTAGAAAAATTCAATAAGCATACCTAGAAATAAACATAGACCTATAATTCGTTTACTATTGTGAATCATCTGTATACGATCTAAATTACGTTGCTAAAAAAATGTTAGAACCTACTAGAATTATGATAATCCAATGATTGGAGACCTATAAACATGGACAATTCTCCATGGTCAATTCTCAAAACGCTCGAATAGTATATCAATGGTTGAATATATTGAATATAGACAACCAACATTACAAAAATTGAATCCCACATCAAATTCGGTTTGGTTTACTATATTTATGAATAATCTATCTAAAAGGAAATACAGTTCGAAAAATTATGATAAATTTACATATTTTCCTAACCGTGTGTAAACTCATTATTATGAAGTTATATTATATATACTGTACGTGTTGGAGAAGCAAAATAAGTTAGTTGATATATAGACGATTTTAAATGTGAGTTTTCTTGTAGTTGAAATTCTTTTGGAAAGTTTCAAATCTACAAATAGCTCAAATTAACTTGCGAGTTTGTGAACCAAATGTTTCGGAAAGAAGTAAAATAGTATATTTATTGATTTCGTGTCAAATATATATGGTATTAAAACTTTATGCACTACTTTCTATATTTAAACTGAGGTAATTTAAACGCTCTATATTTCTGAAGCCGCCCATGTATTTTCTTTTATAAAACCCACCACATAATAAACTATGGCTCTAACTGATGACCATTAAATTAAAAATAGGAATGAGTAGGAAATGAATGAATAGAAATAAAATCAATGGAATTAAAAGAAATATTTATTACTTTTGTTTCATATCAATTTTGATAAGGAATATTTTTGTTTTACGATTCATTAAAATTTAAAGAATGACAAGGAATCAGATGGAACAAAAATTCTTTATAAATGGTGCAATTTTTAAGGAATGAGTGGGAATGGATCATTCCCCTTGGTTTCCTATGTCACCGGTTAGAGCCATAGACATACTATATTCCATCATACTAGCACACCAGCACGTCTTTCTTTGTTTTTCTCTCCGAGACTAGCTTAATAAATGGTGAATTTTTACTTTGTTTCTGATTTAAAATTCTATGTGGAAAATCAAGGTTAAAATCTAACGCCTATGGAAGCAGTCTTTAATTTTTGGTGGTCACTAGATACAAAACACGAGGATTCATATGATCAACTTATATATGTTGTGTTATGCATGGTATATGGATGGATTATATGTTGCCATAATTAAGCACATGAACAAATAGTAAATAGGTTACATGTATTAGTGTTTGATTTATTTATTTGCAACTAACGTTGAGTTCATCTTCATCTTCACTTCTTCAGTATACGTAACGACGGTGAAAAAGGATTTGGTTCATTATTTATTATGTTTCATAATAGCATACGGCCCAAGATATTAAGTTGGAGATACCCCGAGAAGTCCAGAATATATGCACACATTACACATACTAAAAGTATGCAGCTGAGCATATAAGTATATAACATTAAGTAAAACTCAGGTGTTTTTTTTACAAAAAAGTTTATTTACAATATTGTTTCTTTAGTTTTTGAAAAAAATTACATATATAGTTAAGGATAGGCACGAATCGGATATCAGGATTTTTGAAAGTATTCATGATCCAATTTGTTTCGTTTGAATAATCAATTATCCGTTCTGATTTGATCTGTAGCCTTTTAGATATTTTGTGTCCCAGCTCCTGAAAATTTTAGATTTTTGATTCGATATCCGGTTCGCGATATCAAAATAAATAAAAAAATTAAAATAAATATAGAATTCCAAAGTTATATAAAATAAAAATAATTTATTACAAAAATAAAATGTATTGCTTTACATTCTAAGAAACCATTTATTAAATTTAGTAAATAAAAAACTATAAAAACTTATATACAATATTTGCGATTTGCGATTTGCGATTTGCTTCGCTACTTACAGAAATCACATATTAATATTTACTTTCTTTTGTAGAGTTACTATTATTCCGATTTTTTGGTTAGAATCCAAACAGATAAAAAATCCAATCAAAATTTACCGATATTTTGTGTATCCCTATAAGTAGTTAGTATAGTTACTAAAAATATGTAACATCTTTAGTTTTAAACATATATATCTGTTGAAAAAATATATTTTCTTTTATGTCAAAAACCAAAAAAAAAAAACTGAATGCATTCACTCCGCGCAAGGCGCGGGTTATTACCTAGTCAATATTATAAACATCATGCACTTTAAACATTTCTTTTGGGGTTTATTCACTCAACAATATTTTTTTGAAAAATGGTTTAATATGTTTGACAATATTACCAGCTTCTGATGTAACCACCGCAGAAGTCACTAATGCTAGTTGCCACTTGCCACACCACTGTGAAACCCAAAATGAATCCTATTACAAAAGTCTCTATGTAATGACTGAATCTCAGATTCAAAATTAGATCAGACGAGGAAAAATAATTAAACGAATAGAGTTTTTTTGCTTATTTTATCGCTAATGATGTATTGAACGATAATTTTATAGGTGTTAATGATAGAGATAAAATCAAATAATGACATATTGATCCATAACTTTGTAGCTGTTATCATCAACTTCATTATTTTATCACTTTTAAAGCCACATCAAACACACAAAATTTCTGCAACACAAGTTAGAATAATCATTGCTGTAAGTGTAAAGACGACACAAACAATAGTACAGAAGATAAATCAGAGAGACAAAAGACACAAACACACACCAATAACTTTATTAGAAATCGCCTTGTACAATTCAATTACAAGTTCTGCTTAATTAGCCTCGGTAGCTTGTTAACACCCTAACAGCTGCTACTGAACAATTCCTAAGCTACCCGTTTATGTCTCTCTACCGTCAAGTACTTTAGCCACTGCTTCAGCACGACCCAGAACACTTCCAAGAGCGTCTCTCTCTCTATAAGATCAGCCTCCGTGTCTCTATCTCTTTACAAACGACCATATAGCTATCTTATATTAGTCTCCACGTTCCTGAAACCCTAGTCTCCAAGGAACTACAATATGGACATCTTTCATATCAATAAGTGCAACTTTCTTTTTTTGGAATGCACTTATTCCTCTTCTTTTAAGTCATAAACTTACTCCCCAAGTTTATTCCTCTTTGCATTTTCTCCAAGATACTCCCTTGCTCTCCAAGTCTACACGACTCCAGCTCAGCATCTCGACTCCACATGGTCTTCACCACTCAACACGACGTCTGCTTCAGCAACTACGTCAACGATCAAACCATTTTTCTGTGTGCCGATCAACAATCAACAATCTCCCCCTTTTAGCTTTGTGTGCCGATCAAGCACAACATCCTTCTGGTTCAACAACCACGTTTCTCTCGAGAAAACTCCCCACGAAATGTGCTTTTCTCCCCCAAGAGATGTGCACCACACCATGCTTTTCTCCCCCATGAGATATGCATTCTCTTAACTTCTCTTGACCAGAGCGTCATCATTCTCTCCCTGCTTGATTGCATACTAAGCTAAAACAGATGCTTAGATGTCAAGCCTTACAGACAAACCCGTATGCTACTCCATGCGTAATCGTGATACAGCCTCTGCTGCAGCGGACAAGATTACAAGTACTGCATCACGATCTGACGCACCTGTCGAGCTACCTCTCGACCCACTTCTGTTGAGGACCTGGCTTCTTTCATGCGTCGTATCCTTGACCATGAGCCCCTCCTCATCTACCCCGAGTGCCCTCTGCACTCGTTGCTATAGCCTTGGAGTTATTTCGCTATCACCCTCCTGAAGATCATCTCGCATCACTTTGTTACGCACTTCGATCTCCTTCCCCTTTGTGCTATGGACAACTCCGTGTCCTAACTCCAGACTTGATGCTTCTTGATCTTCCTCAAGATCACTCCTACCAGAGCTGCATCCCTCTTCTGATGTCTCATCCTTGATCTCATCAAGTAAGCCACTCTTGGCTACAGACACCTCTTCAACCTTCTTGACTTTAGTGAACGTCTTGTTCACCCTATTGGCCATGTTTCTACTCTTCTCACGAGCAAAACACTCCACCTTCTTATGTCCAACCTTCCCACAGAACCAACAGCACATCCGATGTTGCTTCTTGCTTGGCCTGACACAGTTGCTGATGCACCGATCAGCCTCTTTCCTCGTACCAGCTACACACCCATGCTTCAGAACCCCCTGTCTGACCTTCATGTTGTTGCACTGATGTACTACTTTCGGCTTGTTACTCACAGCTCCACGCTTTAGTACTTCTTGCCGCACTCCTTGTCGTACGTCCTGACGCACTTCCTGACAAGTCTCTATGGCTCCACCTTTTGATGTGCTCCCACGTACAAAGTGTGACAGCCCCTTCTGTACTTCCTTAGTACCCTCAACTCTTCGATATCCCAGTCCCCAGTTCACCTTGGCTGGTTGTCCCATCGAGAGTTTCTTATCCAACTCCTTGGATCCACTGTTGAGCATCCTGATATGTTTGTGATTGTCAGCCAAATCACGTTCCAGCATCCTTGCTCTCTCTCGTTCCCCAGTAGCAACTTCTCTCAGGTTGCTAACCTCCTTCTCCAGAGATTCATTCTTCTCATGTACAGCAGCAAGTTCTTCAGCAAGATCTTCATACTGCTCACGGCTCTGCACCAGATCATGTTGCAACCTCAAATTCTCGTTCTTGAGATTCAAACACTTGTTGAGCATCACGTGATAATCCTCAGAGTCTGTAATGACATCTGAATCCGAGGATTCACTAGATTCCTCCTTGCGTGCATCAAATGCAACAAGGTTCACCTTCCCATCTTCTTCAGACTCTGAATTATCAGACGACTGCAATGGACTCCCTTTTTCCTTCTTTGAGTTTGAACATTCACGTCGTGTGTGTCCAACACCTCTGCACTGAGAACAATTAAATTCTCTTCGTTGTGCTACCAGACAGTCAGCCCTTATGTGACCAACTCCTTCACACTCAGAGCATCTGAGACTTCCTCTCCTTCTGCCATAGCCACGATCACCTCCCTGGCGACCATACTGATTCTTCTCGTCTGAGGAATTCATCCCCTTGCCAAAATTCCTAGCCAACATGCCCACAACATTTTCAAGCTTAAGAATTCTGTCACCATCCTTGTTACCTACAAAGGCTATACTTCTGGCGTACCTCCTGATGTAGACACCGAGCCACTGCCTGTCTCCATCTCTTCCGCCTTCAGCATACCCACTACCTTGTCAAACTTGATCTCATCCGTGTTTGCAGTCATATTCAGGACCGCCTTGTGAGTTCCAAACTTCACTGGAAGACAGCGTAGCAACTACTTCACCAGCTTCTTCTCCTTGTACTTCTTTCCAAGTACACATGCTTCATGCGCCATAGCACTGAGTTTGGCACTGAAGCTCGCAACCGTGTCCGGATCCGTCCACTTGAGATTCTCAAACTGCGACCCAAGATGATCCAGACGTGTTCTCTTGACACTGCCATCTCCTTCAAACGAATTCAGAAGGATCTCCCACGCCTCTTTAGCTGAAGTACTCCCCTGAATCAACTGGAACTGCTCTACTTCAATAGCTCCGAAAATCGTCGAAAGAGCCTTTGCATTAAACTTTGATGCATTGCGCTCTGCCTCTGACCAATCCTCCTTTGGCTTAGGCTTTTTCCCATCTGCTGTGACTATGGTAGGCTCCTCCCAACCAGTCTCCACAGCTGTCCACGCATCTTCATTGATTCCTCGAATCAACTGCTTCATACGAACCTTCCAATGACCATACTGGTCCACATTCAACATGATTGCCTTCTGCCCAGAAACAACTGTGTCCATCTTCACCTCTAGGATCACACCAGTAACTTAGGTGACCCGCTCTGATACCACTTGTAAGTGCAAAGACGACACAAACAATAATACTGCAGAAGCTAAATCAGAGAGACAAAATACACAAGTACACACCAATAGCTTTATTAGAAATCACCTTGTACAACTCAATTAAAAGTTATGCTTAATCAGCCTCGCTAGCCTTTTAACACCCTAACAGCTGCTACTAAACAATTCCTAAGCTACCCGCTTATGTCTCTCCACCGTCAAGTACTTCAGCCACTGCTTCAGCACGACCCAGAACACTTCCAAGAGCTTCTCTCTCTCTCTCTCTATAAGATCAGCCTCCGTGTCTCTGTCTCTCTACAAACGAACACATAGCTATCTTATATTAGTGATACACTAAAAATGAATCCTTGCTACTGCCAAGTTAACAGTTGCAATTGTAGTATTTGAGATTCAATCCAGAGGACCAGTTTACACTCTAGTTCTATAACTTCAGAAATCAAGCTAAGAAGAAGATATGATTTTGGTTTTAAAGAGACAATAGTTAACAAGTAAAAACACGAGATTGATTCAATTTAACAAGGAGCTAGCCTAGGGTATTTCATTGGGTGTTGAATTGGAGCCAAACAATTATTCAAGCGCGATGAAGTGCTTTCTAGAACTCGGATCACTCAGCTGGAACACTCCACTGTCGTGGCAGTGATCGCTTTACAGATCGATCTCACCACCTAACTGTCGTTGGGATGAGAATCGATTGCAAGCCTTAGAGAACAGGTCCGATCAGTTCACTTACTACCCTAATATCTACTTTCGCTGATTAGGGATATTAAGCTCATTCAATACATGTTAAGTTATCTGGTAAGCGGTTAATTAGGTGATGAACTTTAGATCTAACATCAAGTGATCAGTTTAATGAAAGCAGTAAGAACAGTATGAATAAAGAACAGTTATGAATCGCTTATCTATGTTTAGCTCATGTCTCAACACCCTAAAAACCCTAGGCGAGCAAGGCTACTACTCGATCATGATGCAGAGAATCAAAGACATAAGTCCTGAATAAAATTGCATAAGAACAGAGTAGTAAACAATAAGGTTCAGATGATCTTCTCTATGAGAGGATGGATTCTTCTCCCTTACAAGTTGCAGATCGCAAATTCAGTGTTCTGTTGTAAAAACTAGCGTAAGAAAATAATAAAATGATAGATGGCATTTTATATGGAGGCGCCAATGAGCAGAAAAGAGATTAGGGCAACAGGGCTTTAATTCCCGAAATAGGAGTTTCCATATTCGTCAGGAACAATCTCCGGATCATTCCGTCTGCTTGTTCCGCTTGAGAGAGAACAGGCTCGGGACTGTTCTACTTGAGTGTTCTCCGCAGGAATGCTCCAAAAGGACATCTTTTCTTCATGCACATTCTCTTCTCTCTTCTACCAACTCTAGACCTGTAAAGGGTCAAAAAAGACTAGACTGACACGAATTAGTGACTTGAAACAAATAAAAACATATATACAATGATGTGAAAAACACCATATATCAATTCCCCCAGACTTAGATCCTTGTTTGTCCTCGAACAAGGCAAGTACCAAGAACATGGAGAAAGGTTTGAAAGCGTGGGAACTCGCTTATTCTCAGCAACCATACTCTTACCACAAATCTCTGAACCATACAAGCTGTCGATTAGGACTGCACACACTTACTGAGAACCCCCTGATCGATGTTTGAAGATCGGCTCCTTACTCTACATCTCAACCTGAAAAGGCAACACTTTCGAGACAAAACTCCTTATGTTCACTTAAGATCAGCGTGAGCTTCTTGTCACAGGCTCTACTCAGAGAGAACGGGCTAGGTATAGAACATGCTAACTTTTATGGTGGAGTTCAAGAGTGTTTAGGGTTTACCAAGAGCGGATGCAGGATATCGCAAAAAATGGTCGTGAGAGAACGACTCCATTGAGGTCCACAGTCCTTACTCATCTCTGCTGATCGGACTGCTCTCCGATAGATCGATCATAGGACTGCTCTGCGCGATTCAACTTCCCCTTCAGAACACTTCACTGAAACCACCATCACTTTCTCAACTTCCCCAGTGGCATGCATCATGGATTCTTCCCCTTCTCGTCACCAGTAAATCAAAGCAAAAACAAAAACTTTTTTTTTTATATATACTGAAATACAAGATGCTGGGGTGACGAGTAAGGAGGTAACAAGTGATGTACATGATGCCACTGGTGATTCATCCTGATTCGTTCTAGCCACTTACTTCTTTCATTGTTCTCTCTGGTATCGGAACAGGCACTCTGGTTGTTCTCTTGTCTGCACTGATTGTTCCGCCTTCTTTTACTGTGTGAGCATTGATGAGTAAGAACAGCGTCAATCCTTTCCTCTCCAACTTTTTTGCACATATCTGCACATAAAGTACTAGAAAAGCAAATGCATGAGGGTGGAACAAAAGGTCAGGGTTCAAGGTAGGAACTAGCTAAAGATGAGTTGGCCACTCAGGAACAGCAAGAGGGATAAAATCGGATAAGAAGTCCTGAGTGTAGTTCTCATTCTACCCTGATCTAGTGCCCATGACAAGAAGAATTAAAGTCCAGATTAGGTTCAGATAAAGTGGAGTTAAGTCTGCCCAGTGTAACATGATCGGTATGGAACTTCTGGAGTGTCAAATGAGATAAGTCAGGGTGTTCCAGGTCCATGTGTGGGTCTTTTATCACTGCTAAGGTCACTGAATAAAAAGGTTAAAGCACGAGGTGGTTAAAAGAGCATCACAAAATAAGGTCATGATTCCCACAATAGTTTTGACTGACTCGATCCTAAAAACTGACTCGATAAAAACATTAAAATGACACAAGGACTGACTCGAAAAGCACACAAGCGAATATAGTACAATCGCTCCCGCAGACTTAGTTCACACCATCCCTGGTTGTGAAAATAAATCATAGGAAGCTGAAACACACCAAACAGAAGCAAATAACATGAAAAATAATTAGTTCAGATGGATAAGACAAAGGGATAGAAAAAATCCTTTCGGACTCAGTCTGAATCGCCGCTACCGGGGTGACCAGCTGTCCTCCTGTTCCTCGGAAGTCTCTATCCTCCAGTGGATGTTCCGGCTTGTTCCTTGCCTGGGCGCCTCGTGCTCTGCGGTGTGCGCTCCTCTTGGCCTCCAAATGCAGCCGCCTGTGATCGCCCTGAGTATCCTCTTCATGAAGCTGTTGTTCTCCTTCTTGGAATCAACCATCCAGCATCTGTAGGCGTGATCATCAGTCACATCGGTGAAGTCCTCCAGGTCGTACTCACCATCAGCCGATAGAGTCACATGCTCCACATCATCCATATCATCATCGTCGTTCTGAACCGGCGCACGTGGATCATCGAAGAGGTGCTCTTCATCGAGCGAGAACACAATGTTCTCCAGACATAAGAAGTCTGTGAACCCATGCATAGGGAGCTTGCAGTTACGAGGGCTCCCTTCTTTGTCTTAGAACTTGTAAGTGTTCTCGTTGCGCAAGATGTGGCATGCGATCAGGTAAGGAGTATCAATGTACTCCATCTCAGAGACAACCGTGTAGGAGCTGAGGTTGATGTTGAAGCGCTGGAACAAGGGAGTGAGCAGACTGCCGCAACGATCCTTCTTGTCATTGGTACGAATCAGGGTGTCTCTGCGCTATGCGAACATGTAGATGAGGTGGAACCCTGGGTTGGTCTTGACTTCTTGGATCGGCATTATGTTCTCTCTGTGCATCTCATCCTCAAGCCTTGTGTAGAGAACCTAGAGCTCTCCATTGGTGATCTTAGAGGTGTACTCCTTCGCGAACAGGACGTTTGACACGATCTTGGCGATGATCCGGATAGCAGGGTTCCGGATCTGCGAATGGTAGGCCTTGCGAGAGGTGAACTTGCCGGCTGCAATGAGATCCCAAAAGGTGTCTGTCGGCTTGAACTTTTTCTCCACTGAAACCCCCTTAGGCGTGTCTGCAATCTCGAGTAGCTCGTTCAGATCGTTGAGAGAGATGGAGCAGAACTTGCTGTCAGCCATGAACGAGAAGGAGCAGTTCTCGTATGTAGGCGCATTGGGGTTCTGGTAATTGATCTGGCATGTCGCGAGCACTTGCCTGGCCAAATCTGGGTAGAGAACCTAGGCTTGGAAACAGAGAGGCGCGAGTCCCATAGCCTGTAGCGTGTCAAACACCTCAGTGTCAAGGCCTAGATCGGCTAGGGTCTCCTGGTACGCGAACCGTGTGGGCAAGATCTATGCTAGAAGGAGACGGTTGTATCTCGCCGCTGATTCTTTGTCCCATCCCTCAACATTGTAGTCAAGGAGCATCGGGTCATTGAGGTTGATCGGCTCACCCTCATTCTTGTTTGGCCATGGGTAACCAGGCGGAGCTCTCGCGGCTGGGGAAGGTGCGCTCTTGACTGCCTTTGGGTGTCTCGTGCGTGGAGGCATCTGCAAAACAAAAGCAATATCCCAACATCAGCACAGTTCATCGGTTGTTCTAGAAACGATGGAACAATCCAATCTTTCAGTTTTACTCAAGTCAATCGATTTCTAGACAACCTACACAAGCCTCAATCTCGACAGCAAAAATCGCAAAGACTAAGAATCACAATCAACAAATCGGTTCCAATCCCATTCAAAATCAATCACCAATTCAATCCTAGTAGCAAATATAAAATCAAGGGCTACAATATAGGTTGAAATCGCAAAGCATAAAGGGAAAAGAGAATCCAAGAAATCACTCCCAAATCACGATTTGCATGCGCAAAAGGAGGAGGATTCTTGAGCGATTACCTTGATTAGAGTGATGATTCCTGCAAAACAAACCAATCTCTAGAGAATACCAAGAGGTTAGAACCAAAAATCGATGGAAGAGATGGGGAGGTGTGTTCGCGATTTTAGGGTTTTAAGGGGGGTGGTTTGCGGCGAGAGAGATGAAGTGGGGGAGTGGAGTGAGTGGGCTTTAAAAAGGCCATCCAAAACCGCTTCCCCTTCTTTTTATTTTTTTATATTTTTTTTTATTTTATTTTTTTGGTTCGAGTACTTACCTGGGAACAATCGGCGGAACAACCGCTGGAGTGTTCTCTTGGGAAGGTCTCGAGTTTTCTTGAATTTTCAACCTGCAAGTTATTTTCTAGAATGATAAAAACAAAAATAAAACAATATTTACACTCACCAGTGGGTTGCCTCCCACCAAGCGCTTGTTTTATGTCACTAACTTGACTTCAATGAGCCGATTAGGCTTAAGGGGGATCGGTTAAGGGTATCTCTACACCTTCAGCGATTGTTGTGTCAGCAAGATATGGCTTGAGACGCTGACCATTGGCAACAAATTCTCCACCTCTTGTGTCCAGCAACACAACAGCTCCATAGGGGCGAACCTCCTTGATGGTGAAAGGTCCAGACCATCTGGACTTAAGCTTTCTAGGGAACAGCTTAACCCTGGAGTTGAAGAGTAAGACCCGATCATTAGGAGCAAGGCTTCTGCTGATGATCCGTTTGTCATGGAACGCCTTGGTCTTTTCCTTGTAGATCTTAGAGCTCTCATAGGTCAGATGCCTGATCTCTTCCAACGCGTGGATCTGAATGGTTCGTCTCTCCTTGGCGGGTTTGATGTCGAAGTTGAGTAATTTGAAAGCCCAAGCCGCCTTGTACTCTAGCTCAACAGGTAGGTGGCACGCCTTACCATAGACCAGGTGATAGGGAGTGGTCCCTAATGGGGTCTTGTAGGCAGTTCTGTACGCCCAGAGAGCATCGTCAAACTTAAGGGACCAGTCCTTGCGGGAGGTGTTAACAGTCTTCTACAGGATGCTCTTGATCTCTCTGTTGGAAACTTCCACTTGACCACTTGTTTGGGGATGATAGGCGGTTGCAACCTTGTGTTTCACACCATTCTTGCTCAGCAATCCTTGGAACAACTTATTGATGAAGTGAGTTCCACCATCGCTTATAACCACTCTAGGCACTCCAAATCTTGGGAAGATGATGAAGGTAAACATCTTGGTTACAACTCGTGCATCATTGGTTGGACTAGCAATCGCTTCTACCCACTTGGAGACATAGTCCACAACAACCAAGATGTACTCGTTCTTGTGAGAGACTGGGAATGGTCCCATGAAATCGATCCCCCAGCAGTCGAACACTTCAACTTCCAAGATGTAGTTCTGAGGCATCTCGTTTCTCTTGCTTATACTCCCCATCATTTGGCATGAATTGCATCGTGATATGAAAGCGTGAGCATCTCTGAACATAGTAGGCCACCAGAAACCGGTTTGGAGGATCTTGGAAACTGTCTTGAAGGTAGCAAAGTGACCAGCATAAGAAGAACCGTGACAGTGGTGAAGGATCCCTGGAATATCAGCCTCTGGAACACACCTCCTGAAGATCCAATCCTTGCCGATACAGATATGGCTCATCCCAGAAGTAGTGCCTCGCTTCCCTTAGAATTTTCCTCTTCTCATTCCCAGTGAACCTCAAAGGTTCCTTCACAACTGCCATGAAGTTGGCAATCTCAGCAAACCATGGAAGATTCGGGTACTGCTTCTGGATCACTGCAGTGAATGCTTCGTCTACGCGGGAACAGTCCTTGCTGACAGGTAACGACTGTTCCATGTTGCACAGTCCTTCTATCATGATCTCAAAAGGAAGATCCCAGTCTGGAGGTTGGACAACTGATGCACTTACTAGAGCTCCCTTGATCGTGTGGAATGCGGCTAGGCAGTCGCTGTCAAAGTCGAACTGAGCTTCTTTGCAGAGTAGTCGAGTGAGTGGTCTCGCGATCTTAGAGAAGTCCTGGATGAACCTCCTATAGAAACCAGTGTGTCCCAAGAAACTCCTGATTCCCTTCACTGAAGTCGGTGGCTGCAGACTCATCATGACCTCGATCTTTGCCTTGTTCACCTCAATGCCTTTCTCTGATATCTTGTGTCCCAGAACAATCCCATCTCTGGCCACGAAGTGGCATTTCTCCCAGTTCAGCACCAGATGCTTCTCCTCGCATCGCTTGAGCACCCTGCACAAATTTAACAAACATACATGAAAGGAGCTTCCATAGATGCTGAAATCATCCATTATGTCCTCGATCAGATCAGTAAAAATTGACATCATGCAGCGTTGGAAGGTCGCAGGAGCATTGCACAAGCCGAAGGGCATCCTCCTATATGCATATGTTCTATATGGGCATGTGAACGTCGTCTTCTCATGATCGTCTGGGTGGATGGGAATCTGAAAGAAACCTGAATAACCATCTAAAAAGCAATAGTAAGGGTGGTTAGCCAATCTCTCAAGCATTTGATCAATAAAAGGAAGTGGGAAGTGATCCTTACGAGTCGCTGCATTCAGCTTACGAAAATCAATGCACATGCGATGACCAGTAACTGTTCTAGTGGGGATCAATTCATTCTTTTCATTGGTTATCACAGTGATCCCACCCTTCTTAGGTGCAACATGAACATGACTAACCCACTTACTATCAGAGATCGCATAGATCACACCAGCTTCTAGAAGTTTTATTATCTCTTTCTTTACAACATCTTTTAGATTTGGGTTTAACCTCCTCTGATGTTCTACAGAAGTCATCGATTCATCTTCCAGGTGTATTCTATGCATGCACAGATCAGGTGAAATGCCAGGTATGTCAGCTAGAGAATTACCTAATGCCTTATGATATTTCCTCAGTTAACACAAAAGCAGAGCAGTCTCGGCATTGTTCAGGTCAGCATTCACAATGACATGGTATGTAGAATTGGGTCCAAGAAATGCATACCTGAGTCCCTTGGGAAGGGATTTGAGCTCTACCTTTGGAGCTTTAAGTTCGCTCCATGAGTCATCGGTCTGAGCTGCCGGAACATACGGGTTCTGAGGCACGGTTGTTCCATCCGATTTGCTGGACTCGCTATTCTCCCCCAGACTTAGATTTGCCACCATCCTTTCAATACTCCTGGCTGAATCCAGGACTTGGCATAGGCATCAGCATCAACACTCATGCTTGACCCTAGATCGACCAGTGAGCATGAGAAGACTGTTCTCCCAATCTGAACCGAGAGGACAAATTTTCCCGGATCACCCAGCTTCTTGATCCTTTTGTTCTGGAGCACTGCACTGCACTCCTTAGAGACAATCATGAACTCGCTGTCATCAGATATCTTCCCAGAGATCAGTCCCTTCACAAAGCTACGCATGGATGGTATCATTTGGATCGCACTCATCAGAGGAAGCTTGATAATTAGGTCTTCCAGCATCTTCCTGTACTTCATCTCCTCATTATCCTTGTGTGTAACCTTAGCCGGAACAGGTTAGGGTACTTTTGGTACATACTGACGAGCAGGGGAAGGTGCTGCAGTCGGTGGAACAACCCCAGCGGATCGCTCAGCATCAGCCGGAACAGTCTCAGTAGGTTGTTCTGCCTCTTCCTCATCTGTGGGTACAGCTTCAGGCGGTTGATCCGACTCCTTCTGCTTCCCTTTCTCAGCCGATGTGAATCTTCTGGGGTCCAGATCAGGTAGTTGCTTTCCACTCCTTAGACCCACTGCATTGCACTCCTTGGGGTTTTTATCTGTTTTTCCAGGGAGAGTTCCTTGATGTTTCTTCACACTCTCAGCAGTCTGAGCAATCTGAATATCCATCTGTCTCATATGGCTTGAGACATTGTCATACTTGGCACTCAGGACATTGAACATATGATTCATCCTGGTGTTGATGTCGTTGGTGACCTGGTTCAGTGCTTTTCCTTGGATCTGCTGACCTTGGAGCAGTTGGCTCATCATATTTGCGAGGCTCTTCATATCATCATGCGGAGCAGTCTGAGCTGGTTGTGTAGCCTGCTGATTAACCGGCTGTTTCTGGCTGTGGAACTGGACATTCTGAGCTGTGCTGAGGACAAAGGTTCTTCCATGATTTCCATAAGGCCTTTGGTATCCACTGTTCTGACCATGATTGCCTTGAGCATTATCGTCTGGTTTAGGGTTGTTGAACAGGTGGGGATTGTTCCTCACGTTAGGGTTTGGGTGATAGTTCTTGAACTGCCATCCTTGCCCATTCACATATCTTACTTCATGCTGATCCTCAGCCGACTGATCTGCCTCTGATGTACCTTCCGCGGTTGCTTTATCCTGAGGGAATTCTTCCATGATGAAGACTTGGTTCTGATTGCTCTTAATCAGCTGATCGACCTTGGCAGAGAGCTCATTAATCTTGTTGTTATCAACGCTGTTCACCTACTGAGTGCGATCAGTCTCGCGGTTATTATCAGCTGAGCTTGAAGCCATGTTCTCAATCAATGCGAAGGCACCTTGAGTGGACTGTGTCATGAAATCTCCATTACTGGCTGAGTTCAGAGCGTTCCTGTACTCCCAGCCTACTCCATTGTAGAACACTCCCAACAGGTAGTCTTCCTCAAAACCGTGATGTGGGCATTCTCTGCGGTAGACATTGAATCACTCCCATGCATCACAGAACGGCTCGTCTACTAGCTGTTTGAAGGTTGCGATCTTCTGTCTCAGAGCTGTCGTCTTCGATTTCGTGTAGAAGTGACTCAAGAAAGCAGATCAGACTTGTTCCCAAATGGTGAGTGATCCAGTAGGTAGGTAATCTAGCCAGCGAGAAGCTTTCGCATCAATCGAGAAGGGGAACAGAGTACACTTGATGTAATCGGGTGGTACTCCATTCGCTTTAGTGAAACCACACATCTTCTCAAAGTGTTCAATGTGGTCCATCGATATCTCAGCAGGAAGGCCATTGAAGATCTTCCTTTGCAGCAGACTTATCAAGGCTGGCTTGATCTCAAAGTATTGCCTAGTGCATGGTGGAGGGTTGATGGCAGATCGCGTAGCAGGCAGATTACGCAGTAAGTTTCTCTGGCCGATCTGAACAACCTCCTTCGGTTGGTTCTGCTGATTCGCAGCATTCAGAGCAGCTTGCTTGGCAGCAGCTTGCTGCGCTTGGATCGTTTGCTGCATCTGCTGCATCTGCTGTTGCATGAGTGCAAACGCAGCAGTGAGATCATCCTGGTGATCACCCATGTTGGTGTTCGTAGATCTCGGCTGTTGACGGTTCTGTCGTTCCAATCTCGCTAGTTCTTCGTTGGTAAGCTGATGCAATGGTCCTTGTGCGTTGCTCCGAGTATGCCTACTGGTCATGCACCTGGATCATCAGCTGAAACAAAGAAATAAACACGAGTTAGATATCTTAGACTATATATGAAACCGAAAATTAGAGGCAAAAAAAAAAATCTGGTCCCCGGCAACGGCGCCAAAACTTGATACACTAAAAATGAATCCTTGCTACTGCCAAGTTAACAGTTGCAATTGTAGTATTTGAGATTCAAATCCAGAGGACCAGTCTACACTCTAGTTCTATAAGTTCTGAAATCAAGCTAAGAAGAAGATATGATTTTGGTTTTAAAGAGACAATAGTTAACAAGTAAAAACACGAGATTGATTCAATTTAACAAGGAGCTAGCCTAGGGTATTTCATTGGGTGTTGAATTGGAGCCAAACAATTATTCAAGCGCGATGAAGTGCTTTCTAGAACTCGGATCACTCAGCTGGAACACTCCACTGTCGTGGCAGTGATCGCTTTGCAGATCGATCTCACCACCTAACTGTCGTTAGGATGAGGATCGATTGCAAGCCTTAGAGAACAGGTCCGATTAGTTCACTTACTACCCTAATATCTACTTTCGCTGATTAGGGATATTAAGCTCATTCAATACATGTCAATTTATCTCCTAAGCGGTTAACTAGGTGATGAACTTTAGATCTAACATCAAGTGATCAGTTTAATGAAAGCAATAAGAACACTATGAATGAAGAACAGTTATGAATCGCTTATCTATGTTTAGCTCATGTCTCAACACCCTAAAAATCCTAGGCGAGCAAGGCTACTACTCGATCATGATGCAGAGAATTAAAGACATAAATCCTGAATAAAATTGCATAAGAACAGAGTAGTAAACAATAGGGTTCAGATGATCTTCTCTATCAGAGGATGGATTTTTCTCCCTTAAAAGTTGCAAATCGCAAATTCAGTGTTCTCTTATAAAAACTAGCGTAAGAAAATAATAAGATGATAGATGGCGTTTTTATATGGAGGCGTCAATGAGCAGAAAAGAGATTAGGGCAACATGGCTTTAATTCCCGAAATAGGAGTTTCCATATTCGTCGGGAACAATTTCCGGATCATTCCGTCTACTTGTTCCGCTTGAGAGAGAACAGTTTCGGGACTGTTCTACTTGAGTGTTCTCCGTAAGAATGCTCCAAAAGGACATCTTTTCTTCATGCACCTTCTCTTCTCTCTTCTACCAACTCCAGACCTGTAAAGGGTCAAAAAGGACTAGACTGACACGAATTAGTGATTTGAAACAATATACAATGATATGAAAAATACCATATATCAATTAGTCTCCACGTTCCTGAAACCCTAGTCTCCAAGGAACCACAATATGGACCTCTTCTTGGAATGCACTTATTCCTCTTCTTTTAAGTCATAAACTTGCTCCCCAAGCTTATTCTTCTTTGCCTTTTCTCCAAGATACTCCCTTGCTCTCCAAGTCTACACAACTCCAGCTCAGCATCTCGACTCCACATGGTTTTTACCATTCAACATGACGTCTGCTTCAGCAACTATGCCAACGACTAATTCAGGACGGACATCTTTACATCAACAATTGCTTACGTCTCACAGATCAAGAAACATAAAGTTCATGTTTTCTCTCGTACCTGCCCAGGAAGATGTTCAGATTGTAGCACCAACAACCAGAAAGAAACCAAACTTTAGGTTAGTGTAACTGATGAATTGAACAAAACAAAATGTTAAAGTTGGTACCTTTAAGCGTATCAATTGTTCGCTCACTTTTAGGTGATTACTATTAATGAAGAAGAAAGCGGAGTCAATGTAGGTAAATCTTGTTTTGATATTTACGTATTAATTAGCAGAATATATAGGAGATATATTCATTTCAATAATTAAGTAACCAAATCAAACGATTTTAAACAAAAGAATGATTTTCCAAAAATGTAAAAACAACAATTTTTCAAAAAAAATAACATTAAATAAAAACAATAGCCTAAAAATAATTCAATGGCACAATATGGTAAATATGATTGAAATAGAAAGTCGCCTCAAAAAAGAGTCTTCTATTTTAATAGCATTGATGAGACATAGGTATGGGCATAAAATTCGGAACCCGAAATCCAAACCGAATCAAAAAACCCGACCCGTTATCCGACCCGAAATGTAAAAATATCCGAACGGATCTTGTAGGGTGGTACAAAAAATCTGAACCCGAAATGTTATTAACCGAATCTGAACGGATAACCCGAAAAATCCGAAATTAATAGTCAATATATATATTTTGAAAAATATATAAGTATTTATTAAATTCAATATTTGTGGTAATATGATATATAATAATAAATATTAAAATTTTAATAAATGTTTTAAGTACACATTAGTTATAAATAAATACTTTATAATTTGTTTATTGAAATAACAAGTCTTTGATACATATTGTTTACTCGTGAGACATGTAAAACTTAACAATCCAAATACAAACCCCACAAAACAGGAAAAGATAGCCAGGATGCGTTGTTTCAGATATGTTGAAGCAGCTCGCGTGGAAGTCCACTCGGTGGCGGCGACGTGTATGAACAATGTATACCATAAAAGTAGAAAACAACATGATTCCAATAAAAAATGGGATTGCCAGGACAATGAGGGGCCTTGATATTGTTCCGACTAGGCTGTTTCTATCCGGCAATATTGTGATGTATGATGCTAGCAATGCGATACCTAAAGCAGCGACTGAAGCATAGACTAGCTTCCACATGGGGAGTCCAATTATGAGGACAATGATCACAAGCATAGATGATAAGAAGGCAAACCCATTAAGACAAACAAATAAGTAGGCATCTGCGTACCACATAACCATCTTGCCAGCCCCTTTATCACCCTGCGTAAATCCGCCGGGAGGACTGAGACCAGTCTGGTATGTCGCTGTTGCTATCAGTATAGCCACCACAAGTATGGCATCCCGGCGGTCACTAGTGAGTACAGACTTCTCTCTAGTTAAGCTCAAGTTGCTCAGACCCAAAATATTGTTCCGTCTCTCTATCAAAGATAGATTTTGTTTCAAGTATCCAGCAAGAGTCGTTGTAGAACGAAAAAGTAGTCTTTCTTTAACACTGTGTAAAATTGTTCTTGCTTCGGGGAAACAAGGCGATTGGTGAGCTTGAAGTATGTCCATTGCGGTTTTTCCATCCAAATTCTTGGCTCTTACTTTAACAATTCTTCCCAATATCTTCATTATCTGCAAAATTCGAGAACACATCAAGCTAAGTTGAATATGAGACATAAGTATACGCGAACTCATTAATGCATGAAAGCATACCTTTCTACTTTCATGGAGGAACTAAATTAGATAAGAGGGACAGTTTACCTCAGTCTGATTTATCGATGCAGCAATGTGGTAGACTGTGTTTCCATCTTCATCTTTCATGTCCAAAATTTCCTCTTTGTTTACTCTCTTGATCCATCCTAACAGAACCTTAAATGCCATCAACTGTTGGTTCTTCACAGCAATGTGCACAGCTGTCTCAAATTTAATCGTCAGGTCTTCTATGGAAGAAGGACAAGCGAACAAGAGTTCACCTAACAATTCTGCATCACCTGTCTGAGCCACATGATGCAAAGGAGTAGCCCCTCCTCTTCCCTTGATGCTTACTAAGCTGCTGTCAATTGCCATAAAACCTTTCACCATTCGGATGTGGTTGTTTTGCAGGGCTAAATGCATTGGGCTGAAACCTGACACGTTTAGCTTTGAAGCAAGGGACGGCCTAAGGATCATTAACTCCATGGCAAAATGAGTTTTCCCTCTTTCAGCTGCAGTGTGTAGTGGCGTCTCACAAAACTGCACTTTATCAAAGTGACATAGAATGTTTGGATCTTCTCCTATCAACCCGTAGAGTCTTCCAATATCCCCATCTTGAGCCGCCTTCTTCAATTTCTCGTAGATCTTTTCATCTTGACTGCTCGTACTCGACCTGCCATACTGATTTGCACCTTTAGCTACTGTATCTGAGACTCTATTGACATCCACTACAAACGACATAGCTTAGGTAGTCACCCAAGCTTCAGTTCCCTCCACAGTTTTGTTTTGTTTATTGCTTTTTTAATTTTTTGCTACTGTAACACATGCTTAAATAGAAACACAAAAAGTCTCCAATCGACGACTTTTCATATAATCGACTTTGATTTTTCTACTGTATTAGACCACTCACTTTCTACAGTGCAACTAGATGGATTAATAGTATTTCAAAGTGAGTGATCCGAGAATTATGTTTAGTGGTCAAGGTAACCGGGAATTAAATTTAATGGTCGAGTGAATCGAGAATTAATTTTAGTGGTCGAGGTAACCGGGAATTAAAAATAGTGGTGGAAATGTAAAGATGTCTAGAATTAAATGACTGGTTCCATAGCATAGCTCCAAAGATCGTTGGAAGAAAACAGAAAAATAAAGGTTTCGGTGGTTAAAGCTATTTGAAAATCAGACGCTTAAGTACAAAACACAACGACTTTGATTTTTCTAATGTCAACCTACTCACTTTCCACATACCAACTATGGATTGACGGCATTTTAAAATAAGTGGTCGGGTTGACAAAAAAAAATAAAATAAGTGGTCGAGAAGAAGATAATGGGCTTTTAGCAGAAAAAAGAAGATAATAGGCTCACAAAGCTCGATGGGTCCATCCTCAACTGAAGATATGATTCATGCCGAGCTGACTTGCAGTCTTCTCTGATCTCTTTCTCCCCTCTTCTCTCTTCTCTGAATATCTATTAGTTTTAAGTTCAATGAATGTCGATGTTGATTCAGGCCATCTAGTCCATCTTATTGACATTGTATACATTTGTAACTCATACTTTTTGGAAAAGAGTAGACGAATAGTGGGGTCATCGGTAATGTACCTACCCCTTGCTTCCACAATGTGTGATCATTCCTGAGATTTAGAATAATGGGGTCGCGAGAGACACTCCTACCCCTCTGCCTCTCATGAAATCCTCTCAAACTTTTATTTTTATCTTTGAGATGCCGAAGAGAGAGATTGAAGGGAACGAGAAACACACAGACTTTTACCTTCCAGACTTGCATGAGGATTCCAATCCCTTGTATACCAAACCCCAAGACAAGCAAATCAAGTCAAATTAGGTTGGAGGTTAGCTTTGGTTCCTTCAAACACTTTCAATAAGTGCAAACATAGTTGATAGGTTTATCCACTTTAGTATATATAGTACTTCTGCAATCAGTAAATCTAAGATTGGTCTAAAGAGTGGTTAGATGACAAGTAATAAAGCAAAATAGATTATCATCCCTTCTTGACTCAATAAAAACTTTTTAAAAATATTTTAAATAAGACTCATAAAGTAGATAAACATTAGTAATCCCCCTCCAGACTTAAATTACACTACCCCCAATGTAAAACAGTCGGTAATTCGAAAAACATAAAGCGAAAGTATGAAATTTAACAAGTTAGAACATTATACCTGACTGATACCGTATCGATCGATGTAAGTGAGTGCATGTTGATCGTGGTTGAACTGGTGATGTCGATCGATATCGACATGGTCTCGTCGATCGATGAAGATGGCAAACGTCTACTCGAATCTGTTTTTTTTTTTGAAAACACCTGTATAAATAATTAAATAATTTAAATATATTTAAAATGCTTAATTCATTTTTAGATTAAAAAATAATTAATTTTATATTTTTTACGTCAAATTTTTCTATTATTTTACAAATCAAATTAAAAATCAAAAATATATTGTGTTTTCAAATTTTATTCTAATTTAGTTTCTAACAATATGTCACTTCGGTTTTCTTAACAAAGAAACATCTAACTAATATTGTATCCTTAATATAAATTTAATGTTAAATTTAAAATTTGTCTATTATATTTTCGTTTTTTCTTGCTAAATCTCATATATTAAATTTTCAATAAGTTAATATAAACATATATCTAAATTTCAAGATAATTTTAACATTTTTTGTTTATATTTTTGTAGTTTTGTATTGATTTTAATTTTACATACATGAATATTTGAATTTTTTGAAACTTAATTTGTTTTTCTAAATTGTTTTTTTTTGGCCAGTTAAAAATTTATGTGGAATTTAAAACAGTTGTGTTATATATCAAGTTAATTATCTGATGTAGAATTTTGTCTTTTATTTTATATTCATTTTATTTTGAGAGAAATATTTTCTGATATTTTTATATTTAAAAATATCAAATTAAGATGTTGATTTAGTATATTTTCAATGATATTTGTAAATTCTATATGAACACGTCAAATGAACAACAATCTCAATTTTGAAATCATATGTACTTTCAAGTCATATTGTATTTTTATTTGAAATTTTTTTATTTTTGAAGATTAATATTTTCTAATTAATCTACGGTTATCTTTCATACATTTAGATTATATAGTAAACAATATGTTGACATTCAATGATTTATGGAGTTAACTTGTATATAATATATGTTATTTGTTATTTTCAGTATCATATAACCTAAACTCTAAATTACGTGTTTTGAATTTACATATTTATAAGTTTTCCAAGTTTTATTTAATAATTATCTTTATTGGTTATACTTATGTTTAAATAATATGTGAACATTCTCAATTATATATAACATCAACTTATATATAATATATGTTATTTGTTAATATTGTCAATTGCATATAACCTAAAATTTGAAACCACATATCTTAAACCAATATATTTATAATTGTTTTAAAGTATTGCATTTTTATGTTAAATTTCAAAAATATTATAAATATCAAGTTAATTTGTATAATTTTTTTTATTTTTGTTAACCTACCTTATCTGATATTGATTTCTATTTTATTGTATCAAAGTCTTTCAATATTTATTTAAAAATTATATTTGTTTGTAATTTTTATGTTAATTTACAAAAATTAGTTTAACATAATTAACTTATATATAATGTTTTTAATTTTTAAGTTTAACTTTTTATATGATTTATATTTTATTTTGAAATGAATTGTTTTGGTAATATTAACATTGATTAGAAATAAAAGATTGAGAAAATGATTGGCATATTTTTGGTGAGAAAATAATATGTCGAAATTTTCAGTAATTTATGATATCAACTTATATATATATATATATATATATATATATATGATTTATTATTTTTGCTTATTTTTAATAGCATATAATACAAAAATTTAAATTACCTGTTTTAAATTGTCATCGATATAATTATTGGAAAGTTTTGCATTTTTTTTTAATTTTTGAAAAATTATTATATCTTCAGTTAACTTTTACTTTTTTAGCTTTCCTTATTTGATATTGATTTCTATTTAATTTTGAAACAAACAACATTTTGGAATATTGACATTTTTGGAATATTAAACTAAAATAATGATTTTTCATATTATGGTTAATTGTTTTAAATCTTATGTGTCTTCAGTTATATTATTGAATATTTTCAATAGCATATAACCTAAACTTTAAAATTCATGCGTTCTAAATTTAAACTAAAATAATGATTTCTCATATAATGGTTAATTTTTTAAAAATCATATGTGTCTTCAATCATATTATTGAATATTTTCAATAGCATATAACATAAATTTTAAAATCAAGCGTTTTAAATTTATATACTTCTAGTTGTTTAAATAGCTTGCATTTTAAGTTATTTTTTATATTTTTAAGATATTTTATGTTAATTTCGAAAATATATTATATATTAAGTTAAATTATCTATAATTCTTTGATTTTTGTAATTTTACCATATTTAATTGATTTCTGCACATAAATATGTTAATAGTACATAAGAATTGAAAGTATATATTTCTATTTCTTAACTTTACCACTTATTATTTAGTTTTTTATATTTTATATTTAATTTTTATTTGTTTTTCCTTTTTAGTAACAATGACACGTTGCATCTTTCGGACGAAATTGTTTTTGCTGATGTGAACGCTCCGTGGAGTCTGGAAGATCCATTTTATTAGTAGGGATTTGGAATATTTACTTTTTGAAAATATTAAACTAAAATAATGATTTCTCATATTATGGTTAGTTTTTTTTTAAAATCCTATGTGTCTTCAATTATATTATTGAACATTTTTAATAGCATATAACCTAAATTTTTAAAATAATGCTTTTTAAATTTATATAGTTCTAATTTTTTAAATATCTTGCATTTTAAATTATTTATTATATTTATAAGATATTTTATGTTAATTTCGAAAAATATTATATATTAACTTAAATTATCTATAATTCTTTGATTTTTGTAAATTTACCATATTTAATTGATTTCAGCACATAAATATATTAATAGTACATATGAATTGAAAGTACATATTTATATTTCTTAAGTTTACCACTTATTTTTAGTTTTTCTTATATTTATATTTATTTTTTATTTGTTTTTCCTTTTTAGTAACAATGACACGTGGCATCTTTCGGACGAAATTGTTTTCGCTGATGTGAACGCTCCTTGGAGTCTCAAAAGGTACCCTTTATTAGTAGTTTTTTTTTAAAATCCTATGTATCTTCAATCATATTATTGAATATTTTCAATAGCATATAACCTAAATTTTAAAAATCAGGCGTTTTAAATTTATATAGTTCTAATTTGGGGAGTTACTTGTGAAGAAGAGATTGTTCACAAGTAACTCCCCAAATGAGTTTGGTGCCTTCAGGTTCATAAGTGTTGACAATGTTGCCAGGTTTATGGGAACCCTCCATTAACATAATATCGATTATGGATATTTATTCTAATTTTCGAATTTATTTATTTAATTTTTAAATATAAATGGTAATAATACATTATGGATATTTTAATATAATATTTCTTATATTATATTCTTTTTTAAAAAAAAATAGGACATGTGGCATCTTTTGGAGAATTTTTTAATGATGATGTGTACGCTCTATGGAGCCTCAAAAGCGAACTTTTAATAGTTTAGATTTCTCCCCTGTTTTCCTCTGTTCTATTATTTCACGGCCTAGGCTTCCTTCAGGTTCATAAGTGTTGACAATGTTGCCAGGTTTATGGGAACCCTCCATTAATATAATATCGAATTATGGATATTTATTCTAATTTTCGAATTTATTTATTTAATTTTTAAATATAAATGGTAATAATACATTATGGATATTTTAATATAATATTTCTTATATTATATTCTTTTTAAAAAAAAATAGGACATGTGGCATCTTTTGGAGAATTTTTTAACGCTGATGTGTACGCTTTATGGAGCCTCAAAAGCGAACTTTTAATAGTATAGATTTAATTAGAATATATATATGTTTGGTATGTCTTATAATTTTTACCTATAAAATATGTATGTAATTATACAATATAATGTGTATGTATATATATATATATATATATATATAGTAACTGAAAGTAGAAAATGTGTACCATTTTAATTCACACATTAAAAACAAGATTCTATTCTACTTTCAGTTTTTACCATTCTTGTTTTTAGCCTCTGTTTGCACCGGTTTGGTGTTAACTTCTACCCAGTCCCATTATGATTTTCATGAAACCAAAATCGATATTACATGAAACCACAGTATCGCTCGAAACAAAATTGTTGCTCATATAAACGAAGCATTCTACAAATTTTTGGAAAGAACTGTTTTTTTTTTTGTTCAAACAAAGAACCGTTGTTGATTAACTTGCTTGTGCTGAACATATCTTGATCTCTTGTTTTCCTTCCTCCATACAAACATTAGATTCGATCACTCTTTTGTCTTCAACATCGACTCTTGTCTCTGTAAAATTAGACTGCTTTTCCTTGTGATTATGATCATAATTGCAAGAAGCCAAGTGATCCAAAGCCATTACTACATCAGATATCACCGGTCTCATACCAGGCTGATCTTGAACACACATTGCAGCTATCGCGAGCGCTTGATACAATCCTCTAACCGGATAATCTCCTTCCATCAAGGGATCAACCATTTTCTTGAAATTCTTCCTATCTTTAAACAACGGACGCGCCTGTAAAATCACGTGAAAACGTGTTAATTACGCTAACTAGAAAAAAAAAAGGAGAAAAGTTATAAAGTAAGAAACTTTTATCCATTACCCATCCAACTAGAGTCTGGTCTTTACGCGCTTTTGTTTTGTAAATCGCTTTCATTCCAGTGATAAGCTCCAAGAGGACAACTCCGAAACTGAAGATATCTGATTTGAATGTGAGTTGACCCGTCATTGCGTACTCAGGAGCACAGTACCCGTACGTTCCCATAACCCTTGTGGAAACATGTGTTGCGTCCCCGCTTGGTCCGACTTTAGCTAACCCAAAGTCAGAGAGTTTCGGGTGATAGTCTTCACCGAGCAAGATATTTGAACATTTTAGATCACGGTAGATCACAGGAGGCTTCATTGTATCGTGAAGATACTCCAAACCTCTCGCAGCTCCAGCCGCTATTTTCATACGGGTTTTCCAAGAAAGTGGGGTTTTACCATAAGGAAGATCTAAGGACCAAACAAAGAATACAAAAAAAGATAATGATTAAATATGCATAGAGAAGTATAATAAAATAAAACATACCATGGAGATGATCTTCAAGAGATCCTAGAGGCATGTACTCGTAGACCAGTAGCCTCTGAACACCTTGTGCGCAAAACCCTATAAGCTTTACAAGGTTGGGATGGTCAGCGAGACTTAGTGTCATCACTTCCACCACGAACTCTCTAATTCCTTGAGCACCATTACGATCAAGTTGCTTGATTGCAACAACCTGTTATCAAATAAACCATTTCACGGACTGATGAAACCTCAAGACTGATTGTTTGGATCAAGAACCATTACCTGATTGATTCTCTCAATGAGACCCTTGTATACTTTTCCGAAACCTCCTTCACCTAGAAAACAATCAGACCTGAAGTTTCCGGTAGAGACGGAGAGTTCTTCAAAGGCGAAAGTCTCTGCTTTCTTCCCTGAAACATCATCTTCCACATTTGAATCCTTTGCGTCCAAAGAGAACTGATCCTCATCGGTAGTTACCTCCTTGTTTACATCATCTCCACTCGGACTACCTTCTAAGCAATACAAACAAACACATCAATAAAAATCATATAATTTAAGAACATAAAACCTAATCATCTCTAACAAACAAACAATTCAAGAGGACGAGTAAACGCAGTCATTACGTAACGCTAAAAATCGATTAGAAAACGGCTTTTGATGGCAATGTGGCCTTAAATAGAAACGCGAGATCTTAGCTTTGGAATCTCTCAATCGATACCTGAGCTAGGTTCCGTTTGCGAATCGCGATCTGCGCTCTTGCGAACGCAGTTTGCGTCGATTTCGAGTTTATTGTGTTTGGCGAAATCGTTAATGTTGTTCTTCTTCTTCGTCTCGGATCGTTTGCTGGATTTACCCGTGCGGCCGAAGCATCCCATGGCTAAATCTACGAAGATGGGAGAGATTTTAATCTTTTGCTTATGGGGGAAGGAAGGGGAAGGCGAAGGGGGAAGGGTTACGGGAAGGAAGGAGAGAGAAAGAGGAAAGGGCGAAAGTGAGGGAGAGAGAAACTTCGGTTTTTGAACTTTTATAAATAATGGGTGTCAATCGTCTACAGGGAGGTACACGTGAGGTTACAATACACTGTATTTGTTATTTATTAGTAATACTATTAATAAGGTTTGTTCATTTAATACTCCTTTTTTCTAATTGTAGATAGTTTTATCAAAAAAAATTTTTTTTCATATTTCAATGTATATTTTGTATTGCTGGGATATTGTGCGACCATTGAAACAATGTTAGGTTTTTATAATTGGTTGAATTAATTGATTATTTTTTTTTAAATAAAAATTTCTAAGTATTTGTGCTTTTAAGCAAAACTACTTACAATTAGAAACAGATGAAGTATTAGATATGAGTCTGTGCGTTACAACGAATTTTGTTTAATGTTTTAATTTAATAAACAATATAAAATAATAAATCATTTTGTTATAGTTTTATGATTATTTTTGTATATATTGTGTGAGATTTATTTAATAATTAAAACCTCATTTTCACAGATAAATTCAAATTAATATTTGTATTTTAT
>NC_079513.1:11321789-11340820 GCF_000801105.2 Raphanus sativus | reverse complement strand
TATTTATATATGCTTAGTCAATACCAAATCGAACTTCATTGTCATATTATTACATATTTTTTTTGTTTTTACTATGTTGTATTTTTCTAATTTATTTTTAATTAAATTGTTATTATGGAAATATATATTAAAATAATGAATTTAGAAAATTATTTAATATAAAATAAGTTTCTTATATATGTGAAATATTTGCAGCTTTTTGGTTATAATTTTGTAACATACAATTATGGACAAAACTTGAACTTTTAAATTCTCCTCCCTTCTTATTACCAATTATTATGTCACATAGATTAATAATAAAATATATGTATATATATTTTTAAATCTGAAATAATTAAAAAAAATAATGAGTCCAATTTTAATGTTGCTAACGCGATTAACTAAACCCTAAATTCTATACTATAAACCCTAAACCTTAAATCTAAGCCCTAAACCATAAATCTGAAACTCAAACTCTAAACCACAAACCCAAACCCTATACCCTAGATTTTACACCTAAACCCTAAACCCTAAACCCAAACCGTAAACCCTAAACCCAAACCCTAGACCCTAAATCCAAACCCTAGACCCTAAACCAAACCTAGATCCTAAACTCTAACCTAAACTCTAAACCCAAAATTTAAACCTTAAAAGAACAACATCAACACTAATCCAAATCTTTAGGATATAAAATTTGGATTTAGGATTTACGATTTGAATTTAGGATCTAGGATTTGAGTTTGAGTATATGGATTGAGTTTAGAGTCTAAGGTTTGGGTTAAGGATTTAAGGTATAGGGTTTGGGTTTCAGATTTGGATTTAGAGTTTAGGTTTGGGTTTAGAGTCTAGGGTTTGGATTTAGGGTATATGGTTTGGGTTTATGGTTTAGATTTTTGGTTTATGGTTTAGAGTTTGGGCTTAGGATTTCAGGTATCGGTTTAGGGTTTAGATTTAAGGTTTAAGTGTTAGAACTTAAAATCTAGTGTTTAGTTAGTGGCATTAACATCATTAAAATTATCGTCATTATTTTTTTTAATTATTTCAGATTTTTCAAACAAAAATTAATAATTTTTTATTAATCTATGTGGCATAATGATTGGTAATAAGAGGGGAGGTGAATTTAAAGGTTCACCATTATCCTTAATTTAAATGGCACTTTTATTGGTTATTAGATGTAAGACGAATTTAAAGGTTCGCTCTATTGATGAATATAAGTTTTGTTCCAAAATAAAAAAAAAACTGACCCTTAACATATAAAGCTGGAATGTTGATATTGTTCAATACCAAAACAAAACCAGTGATCTATGTTCCTGATTATTTAGTCATATCTTATATTATATTAATTGATAATCTGATGCGTATAATCATTTTTTTATGCAGGAATCAAAGAACCAAAATAAAGAAACAATTTTTTTCCAAAATCAAGTATGGAGAAAAAAAGATAGTAAACAAAATAATAAGAATCATTTAGAGTAAAAAATATGTTTAAGCTAATTTTCAATTGAAAGATGCATAAATGCAAGAATCCTTGAAGAATCAGCTATTTTAACATTTGCTAAAATTATACGAGAACATTACTCAATTGTTATAGAAAAGTTACTTTATTATTAGAATAATATACATATTTTAAAAATTACTAGAATGTTTGTACACCCTTAGTAAATTACAATTAAAGTTTTTGATTATTTTTTTATTATGATTATTTATAATTAAAAATAATTAAGAATATCAACATCACTAATAATTAATCCACATCATTAATATCCTTTCCATATCACTAATGATCATAAACCATAGAATAATCAAACGACGTTTTACGTCAACCTCACAGAAATCATGTTTTTCGAGTAAACCCTAACAACTTTCGAAATCATATTCTCTGCAATTCTTCTCGGCAAGCGTCTTCTCCGCAAGTGTATTCTCTGAAATCGTCTTTTGTGAAATCGTCTCCGCAAGCGTCTTCTCCCAAATCTGTGTCTCTTCGATTTTCCGTAATCATCTTCTCTGGTATGTTTCACCGCTTTGCTTAGAGTTTTTCGGTCTGAAATCGTCGTCGACGCATTTCTACGAAATCTTCTTCGCTGCAATAGCCCGAAATTATATTCTTTGTTGGGTTTTTCGAGTTTGCAGCTGAGTTTAAATTTTATGTTGTGGCTGAGTTACTTTTCTTTTACGGCTGGTTTATATACGCAATTGTGGCTGAGTTACTTCACGCCATTCTCCGAAAACCTAACTATAAGAAATGTGCATTCCAAGGAGAAAAGACAAATAAATTCCAAAAAACATCCAAGTTGGCAATTGTGAGTGTATTAATTTAAGTTTGTTTGTGATCTCATACCCATATTTGGTCAATCTATTTTTTTTTTCAGATCTGAGTGAAAGAGAAAATTGAACAAGAAGAAAATGGAGGACACATAAAGAAATGACGGATTCAGCAGAGACGACACATATGAGTTCAATGAAGTTTGGAGACATGGAGGAGTTATCACCGGAATGGTGCACAAAATCTATATTTTTTGTTTTCTATGTAAGAAACATAACTCACCCATGTATTTTGTATTTGACTATGCTATGTTTACACAACTTAACCGTGTCGTTTATATATCTCAGCCGTGTCGTTTATATAACTAAGCCATACCCCAAACATACTCTAAAATCAGAAAATATTTATATAACTCAGCCATTTCGTTTATATATCTCAGTCGTGTCGTTTATATAACTCAGCCATACCCCAAACATATCTTAAAATCAGAAAATGATTATATAACTCAGTTTTGTCGTTTAGATAACTCAGCCGTATCGTTTATATAACTCAGCCATACCCCAAACATACCCTAAAATCAGAAAACTGAATTAAAATACTTTAAATAGTTATATTGAAGATCATCTTATCAATATCAAGTGAATATAAATCAACTGAAAGTATATAGTTTCTTGAATATTCAAGTTGATACTTTAAGTTGATCTTAAGATATATGTTCTCTTACAGTGTCTTATACAATTCTTACTAACAAGACTCTAATTTTAATCTTTAAAACCACAAATCCTAAACTATAGAATTATAAAGTTATAAAAATTATGAAGTTTATCTTTGAACATTAAATCTGATATATTTATTATTTAAAGTTTAAGGTTAGGTTTAAAGTTTAGGTTTATATAGTTTAGGTTTATAGTTTAGGGTTTAAGGTTTAGGGGTTAAACTCAAATTTTAATCATTATTAAACAATTAATCTATAATTTTTAAATTCCATTTAATTTTTTTTATTTGAACATGTAACTAAGTTTAAGCAATTTTTAAAACAAATTGAAAAGAACTAAAATTACAATTTATATTGCTTTTTTCATGACCGTTGATTGATTTTAATCTAAGGGTTTAAATTATATTTTTGTCTATCCCCACCTTTTTTTCTCATTGGCTAATCTTTCTTATTCAAGGATCACAATTGATGGTCATCATTAAATGAAATCCAAATGCCAAAAATCACTCTCTCATTTTCTTACAATTAACGAGACTTAGCCACTTCATCTCTCTCTCTCTCTCTCTCTCTCTCTCTCTCTCTCTCTCTCTCTCTCTTCTTCTGAAAAATGACGAATCCGATGAGAAAAGGGAGCAGGAAAAATGTCGGATCACCATACGTGACACTAAGGTGAGAAATCTTCTTCTTTAACAGACCACGATCGAAGAAAACAACCACGGCGATAGATCTGTCTCAGATTTTTGATTTTTTTAAAATCTATGTAACATATTTTTCTCTTGATTCCTAATCTATATACTCATCTTTCTAGTTTCTCTTTTTGTTTCTATATTCAATTTAAGTTTGGATGATGAATCTTGAGCCTGCTAAAAGCTTTTTTGGTTGAATTGAATATAACAAAGCCGTATTACAACCATAAATCAGTATTTGATTATAACAAAGCTGTATTGTAACCATAATTCAGCCATAACGTATGCATAACTCAACCGTAATTTGATTATAACTCAGCCTTAACGTATGCATAACTCAGCTATAAAGTATGCATAACTCAACCGTAATGTTCCTATAACTCAGCCGTCAAGTATAATTTGTTTCGCGACGTTTCATATTTGGGCGAAAAAAATATTTTGGGCGGGAAAAAATCATTCCTTTAAATCTGAGCACAATATTAAAACTTTAATATCTCTTACATTTGAACCTCAAACCCTAAACTATAAAATTATAAAGTTATAAAAGTTATAAAGTTTATCTTTTGAACACAATATTAAAACTTTAATCAATATTAAAAATTTAATATTTTTTTAAATTTGAACCTCAAACCCTAAACTATAGAGCTATAAAATTATAAAAAATTATAAACTCAGTCGTAATGTATGCATAACTCAGCCGTAAAGTATGCATAACTCAACCGTAAAGTATGCATAACTCAGCCGTAATGTATTTGAATGGTATAAGCCAGCCGTAACGTTTCTATAACTCAGCCATCAAGTGTAAATTGTTTCATGATGTTTCGTATTCTGGGTGGGAAAAAAATATTTTGGGCAGGAAAAAAATATTATGAGCGGGAAAAAAATATTTTGGGCGGGAAAAAATCATTCATTTAACTCTGAGCACAATATTAAAACTTTAATATCTTCTTAGATTTGAACCTCAAACCCTAAACTATAGAATTATAAAGTTATAAAAGTTATAAAGTTTATCTTTTGAACACAATATTAAAACTTTAATCTTCTCTTAAATTTGAACCTCAAACCTAAACTATAGAACTATAAAATTATAAAAATTATAAACTCAGTCGTAATGTATGCATAACTCAGCCGTAAAATATGCATAACTCAACCGTAAAGTATGCATAACTCAGCCGTAATGTATCTGAATGGTATAAGCCAACCGTAACGTTCCTATAACTCAGCCGTCGAGTATAATTTGTTTCGCGGCATTTCGTATTTTGTTTGAGGAAAAAAATATTTTGGGCAGGAACAAAATCATTCATTCAGCTCTGAACACAATATTAAAAAATATTATTTTCTTAAATTTGAACCTCAAACCCTGAACTATAGAACACTAAAGTTATAAAATTACAAACTCAGCTGTAACGTATGCATAACTGAGCCGTAACGTATGCATACCTCAGTCGTAACATATGCATAATTCAGCCATAACGTATGTGTTGGAGACTCCCTGTATGAACTAAAGTTATCATATTCAGATGATGCACCATCTGAGTCATCAAACATATAAAATCAGCTTTTAAATTCATCATCTTCTTCATCTTCTCTCATTTTCTTATTTTTTGTTCAACTCTCATTTTTTATAATTTACGGGACTTAACTTCTTCATCTCTCTCTTTGAGTCTTTCTTCTTCTAAAAGACGACGAATCCAATGAATGATGAAGCAACAGGATATCGGTCCGCCATACATGACTAGAGGAGATGAAGCTTCTTTTTTAACCGAAAGTTTCAATTTTTTATATCTATATTTTTGACCAAATTGCGGAAACAATAATTACCAGATCCTTTATATCTCAGAGAAAAATGAAGAATAAGATGAAGAAGATAGATAAAGAAGATGAAGAACCTTATTTTACTGTTGTAACATTAGTGATGACATGACAAATCCAAGTAGATGACATGGCTGATGACATGGAAAAATGGGTTACTCAGCCATCAAACGAATATATAACTCAGCCTTGATAAATCAGCCATCATGTAAAATGTAAACCAGCCGCAACATGAATACTATTCTAGTAATTAAACTTTTGTTAATAAATCAGCCATAATTAGGATGAAAAACCATAAATCAGCCGCATCGTCAAATAAATCAGCCATCAAACGGATGCTATTCTAGTAATTAATCTTTCGCTAATAAGCCAGCTGTAACTAAGCTGAGTCAAGTGTTAATCCATCCAATTACGGCTGATTAAATATAACTCAACCGTAACATCCTCCCAAAAATCAGCCGCATATTTAATAACCCAGCCAGTCAATGTTCGTTAATTCATCCGGAGATGCTTAACTCAACCGTGTCTTAACTACAACTCAGCCGAATTTTTCAGAAATCACATCGCCAATGTATAAGTCAGTCGTAACATGTGTACTTAACTCAGTCGTTATCGAATAAATCAGCCAGATTTCTGTAAAGCAACCGCAACAAGCGACTTATCTACTTAACTCAGCTGTATTCTCTTAATTCAGCCGCATTCTTTAATTCAGCCGCAACGTAGCACTAACTCAACCGTAACAACGCATGTTGCATTTTACGGCTGACTTAATGAAAACACAGAAGCGAATTCCTACATGGCGCGGGGTTTTTGCTTACGTGGCATTAAAAAATAATAACATTCTTGTAAATACGTTTTTTCTCATAATGTTAGAAAAGGGCACGCTTGGTATTAAAAAAAAATCTAGTAATAAAAAAAATATTTGTATGGTTTTGGTCATTTCTCCTAGTAATAAAATATGTATTAGCTGAGTAAACTTCCCAAATTATATACCACTAGATATAATGAATAGTTTTTGATAGAGCTGGTGACCTCAAAACCATCGTTGTAGTAATCTATTAAGCTTAAAGCTCTCAAAGTAGAACTTGGATATAATCATGTTTCGAACTGTTTTCTCAATGAGTGTGGTCATGTGAGACACCGACTTAATTTTTCCAGTGTGCCTTATTTCATTCCTCTGTCTCCATATATAATAGATAGATGTTTGGAACACCAACCTGAAAAGTATAACGGTTAACCTGTCATACTTGTTCCCCACCAGCCAAGTAAGAGTTGCATCCCAATCTGTATCAGCATCAGTTTCCACAGATCACCCACCACCTTCAAACCAAACAGTGAAGGTGTAAAGGCAAGCGAAAAAGAGGTGGTCTTTAGGTTTACTAGGCTCACCAAAGATATATGTCAAGTTTCGAAGATAAATGTCAAGTTTCAAGGGATAATCATGAAGATCAAAGAAAAATGGAATATTTCCGCGTAGGGATAAACTCTATCCGGGGGCAGAAAAGAAAAGGGCAAACCCACTTAAGAAAGAGTATATAAGGGATGCTAAGACGAGAGGTGCAAGGGAGGACTTTTTACACAACAAACTTAGCACTTAGAGCAAATGTCAATATTTCCGTTTTTGTTATCGAGATGCGACTCGATTAGGTTTTTGCAATATTAAGTCGCTAGAACTAAGGAAATTGTCGACAGCTCTGGTGGCCAAGGCTCTTACCTTTTGTAAACGATCATACGCATATTTGGAATAAGATCTTATTTGCTCTATTTTCGATATATCTTTTATTCTCATCTGTTTTTCGTATTACTTATTGTGTGGCGTGTGGTTTAGCAGAAATTCAGAACCTTTAGAAAAGTTAAGTTTTCTTAACTTTTCTTATTTTACGAAAATTGATAGGGTGAATTTCGGTTCTCACACCACTTATTACCTCCACTACTTCATCTCCTTCATAATCATCATCCTCTGTTATTTCTTCTTCTTCATGAAGATCTTGCAGTACAGCAAACCTATTTGATGAAGAAGAAGAGCTCTGTCTGTCTTCATTGCCAGTATGATGGTCTCGAAAAGATCTTCATCCTGAAGAACATACTTCCTTCTATTGATTCCCAAGATAAACTATATTTAACTCAGTATCCTTGACAATCTTCTTTCTATTCTTTACAGATTTGATTTCACTACCAATAAAGTTTGATAAATGTATTCATATCTAAAAGAAGTCATTTACGAGTAACTATTATTTAATGTAATTTTAATACTTATGAGTTAATTTTAATATGGTAATTGTTTCCTTAAATTTTGTATCTATTAATTTTTTAAATCAAAAACTATATTTACTATTTAAAAAGTTATGGATCCCTTTAGTAATGAGTTCCGGGGCTGGTGGCACTTGGTCATGAGCCCGGCATTCAACAATGGTGAGACTGGAAAGCAAGGCAAAAGTATTGTCCATCGAATCATATGTGGCATATTCACACTTAGCATAATATCATTGGCTTACGTACCGGTCCTGGCAAGTAACGAAGAGATCCATTATTGGAAGTAACCAGAATTGGAATAGTTTATGTTTTCCAGATCTTAAGGTCGAAGAGGTCCATTAAATTTTTATATATTTATGCATTTTTTAAGGTTGAAGACTTGGCTAACACTTACCATCATGGGAAAAGGCACAAAAGTATTTTGCTGTTTGACTAAGATAGCAACAAAAAAAGCATTTATTTTTTTTTCTAATTATTTTCCTTTTTCAGAATTTTCTAATCAATGACTTCATCCTTTTTCATGCCGACCTATGTTTATTATGGCAAACATGAGAACAATTACAGTATTCATTTTATCGGAAGAACGGAGATATGGTTTTCTAAGATTGTGTTTTTATAGTTGATCCAAAAAAAGGATTGTGTTTTTATTAGAATTTAAAGACTGGTTTCTATCATTTCCAAGAAAACAATTTTTTTTTGTCGACAACTCATCTATGCTAGATCAAGTGGGGAGCAGACGAGCCGATTCTCCTAGGAACATCTCCATATATCCGGATCTGACTATATGGGAAAATATGTAGTCTCTAATCCTTGCTTCTTGTGCAAGCGCGTCTGTCCGGCCATTTCTACTACAAGGAATATGAGATAGTCTCACATCCTCGAAATTTTTCTGTAGCCTTTGGAACACTTCGAACTCTGTCGCAAAAGATGACCAATCCGCCGGGTTAGTAGTCATTTCCACAAGAAAACAATTATCATTTAAACTTTACAATAAACTTTTTTTTTAAAAAACGGAAAGTACAATGTAGTACCACTCAAATTGATACATGAGAAACCAAAGATACTTACGCTGTATATAAAAATAGTTTTTAAATATATATATATGGAAGAAGTAAATAGTGTTGGGATGTGAATGGGATACATAATGATAGGGGAATGTCAAAATCATGGGAGCCAACTAACTTAGGGGGATCTTTAGGGGAAATGTATGGACAAATAAGTGTCTACATTTTGGCATTTCCCATATAACAAGAAATCTATATGCTTTTTTTTGTTCAACAGAAATCTATATGCTAGATTTTATTGGTAAACATGTATTCATTAGTTACTAGTCAAAAATTCCGACCACCTGCCTCTTTTTTTCTGAACAAAAGTTTCTTCTATTTCTCAAATTTAACTTTGTTTTTATTTATTCCTTAATCTTTTCAAAATTTCGTTTTGTTTTTTACGAAAACGTAATGATGCATTTTTAAGGTTCATTTAAAATTATTACACTTTATGCTTTGTTCTAAAATCTATCCTAACGTTTTACAATCCTCAAAGACTTTTCTCAAAAAAAAACACAATCCTCAAAGAAGTTTAGAATTTCTTTATCAAAAGAAGTTCAGAATTTAAGTTGTAACATTCCTATTTGAAACATGTGTTATTACGGTGGATAAAAATAAGTTCTAAAGTTTAGTCATTTCTGTAGTCATCTAATCACATGTCACAACCCATAACAATCACATCCTTATAAGTATTATTTTTAGCCATCGCATCCAACCAAAAAAAAACCACTATATTATTTTCAAATTTATTATTTTTAATTAAAAGGAACATTTATTTACCCACTTGCATATTTCCTTGTCGGCAAGGTGTCTACATTGCTTGCTTTTAAAAGATGTCGCTGATAATTTATCTCGCATGAATCGAACAACTAACATAATACTATAAACTATTAATTAGTTATAAAAATGATGAAAGAGGATCACAATCCTTTTCTTTTGTAAGATTAGTATTTTGACAATATTACCTAAATTACTATATGAATATGCGGTAAATCTTACTAGACTCTTTTGTATACATAAATTACAAACGCTTACAAACTCTTCCATTTAAACATCTAATATCTAAATCATTTTCTTGTTTCAAAAGAAAAAAAAAATCTAAATCATTTTCTTAGAGGAAATTTGAAGTCAGCATATTTGTTTTTATACAAAATATGAAGTATATAACTCGTACAACAACAGACAAAAAAAACGCTTAGAAGTTATTATCGGCGAAATATGATTTTAAAAAAGCTCAATAAAGTAAATATATACAGTAAAAAAAAATCTTTTGAAATAAAAGTTAAGAGCGATACGAGAGAGAGGGTAAGAAAGAAAGAAATACGAGAAAGTCACATGTTACTCGTGGTCGTGAATCACATGTAGGGGGGATAAAAATTGGATATCGCACATTAGTTCTTAATCTTTTTTTTAGATTAGCGATTAGCGTTAAGAAAATAGTATATAAGACTTCAGGCAACCCCAGCCGTTAGATCACTGACCCACCTTTATTGATTGTGAAAGAACGATGCCGTCCAAGACCGAGCTCACAAGGTCAAAATATCATGTTTTATATGTATACTATTAACATGTGCAGTAGTACTCAGTTCACGATCTAGATAGGTCAGATAGGTCAGATAGGTCAGATATTTTCTGGCATAACATCAGTGTTTTTCAGAGCATCTTCTGGACCTCTTTTTAAAGGTGGATGATCTTCAAAATAACGGTTTGAAGGTGTTTTGCTCTAAGAAATCTCAAATTTATCTTTAAAGTTTTATGAAATTCGCATTTTAGTCTTTAACTTTAATATAAACTAATTATAATCACTGAACTTTATATAGATAAATAATACATAAACATTAAAATATTAAACACAATATTTATAATATAATTTATTATAACACAACATACATAAAATAATAATATTAAACATACTTTAATTCTTAAAAACTTGAAAATACAAACTATTCACTATTGTTATTTCCACAGTGTTCCCATTCAAACTACTAACTATTTTATATCAGTTTTCTATTTTTAAAATTATTGATGTATTTTATATAATATATATTTATATATATAAGAATTTGAGTACTTAAATATAGTTATAAAGATTAAAGTAATAAAAAGTAATATTACTATAACTATATGTAAGTTACAAAAATAAAAAGATTAAAATAAAAAGTAAATAATGTTTTAGAAATTTGAATAGTGGTACTTCAAATTTGAGGTTTCATTAATCATATCCTCAAAAGTTAAGAGTTTGAAGGTTTCTTGGAAAGCAAAAGGTTTCGAAATTTAAGGATTTGAGAGTTTTTGTAAATTATGGGAACCGAAATTGGAATTGTCAATTTCCGTCGAATAAAAAAAGTTAGGAAAATCATAATTTTCCGGAGATCTTAGACTTTGCTAAACCCCACACTAAGCAATCAGAACAAAAAAATAAAAAAATAAAAATATGAATCGAAAAGAGAGCAAAGTTGTCTTATTTTGAATCCGTAAATAAGCGTTACAACAGGTAAAGCCTCGGCCGCAAGAGCTGTCGACGAGTTTCCTAGTTCTAACTGTTTGACTTATAACTTAGTTGAGTCGCAACTCGAAAATAGGAAACAGAAAAGTGTCCAATTGCTCAAAGTGCTAAGTTGCTATGCGTAAAAGGTTTCTTCTTGTCTCTAGCCTTAACATCTCCTATATACTCCTCGAAGGCGGTTTAACCTATCCTCTTATTCCCTCGGGTAGAATCTATCACTTTGCGAAAATATTCCATTTTTTTATCTTCATCATTATCCCTTGAAACTATACATTTATATTCAAACTTGACATTTATCTTTTCATGCATACAATAAACAGACCGTCATAGTTACTTTGGGTTCAACTTTGTATAAAATCGTAAATGGGCTTACAGCCGCGTTTTAAACCTTCTCGGGCCGTTTTGCGATTTAAACGTTTTTACGATTTCTTTGAGAAGAACACCCTTGGTATGACGTCGGTTTTATAAGAATGGCCCAAATTAATCGTATAGTTTAGGATTTTCAGGTGTTAAGTTAACCATTGCCGTTTTATACGATTTCATTTGAACTTATACAAGAAAACGAGTATTCGCGGTTTTTGTCGTAAAGTTCCAACGGTAATTCCAATCGAGACGAAACAAGAGACATTCCACTCAAGCCCCAAATATGGGAGATCTAAAAACGAGAATAGAAGGCATGGGATCGATCCAAGTTGCCATTGGGCGAGACAGACTTGATGTATTCAACTCGCCCAATGGCGAGTTTGATTTGGTCGATCCAACTCGCCCAATGGCGAGTTGGATGATGCTCGTCCATTGACGGGTTGAACGGTGCTGGTTCATTCTGTTGCTCAAGGGTTGTTCTGCTTTAGAGATGTTTCATGATGGCTTATCGTGCAACAAAACTTCAGTTTCCCGCACTTTATTATTTTTATCTTTTAAACAAATGTTTCTCGGAAACTTTCAGACATTGACTTCGTCGTAACCGATTTTGACCTCAACAGTTAGCCCCCAGCTTGTTAGGACCGTGAGCATCTAGCGTGAGGTTCTAGCGAGTGGTTGGTAGGTGGAATTTATAACTGAAGGTCTGAGGGTGAATAGTAAGTTTTCTTGACTTTAGTATATGGAGTAAGTCTTCAAATTCGTTACTTACTTACTTCCACAAGAACTTCTCTTAAGGTAGAAAAAAAATTCTCTATATTTCTTTCTTTGTCTCTCAGCCATCTCGTTTTTTAAGAGAGAAAATGGATGGGAATGCTTTTCCTTTGATTTTTGGTACCAGAAATCCTCTTGATCGAGATTGCGTTATCGACCCGACTCCCGATACAAACCCGACTACCGATAACAACCCGCACCCTGTCAGTCGTGAAGAGGCCGCAGCGTACTGGCATGATACATGTAAATTGAAGGTTTCTCCTCCCGAACTGCGAGTCCCTGTCAGGCCTCGTGTTGGATTAATCGCTGGCGGGCCAAGCAGGAGTACTTATCCTTATCTTGACATTGTGCGCAGTTTCTGTGAGGTCCCACCGGAAGTGTTTTTTTGCCTTCCCCGTGATGGGGAGAGGGCTGAAGCTCTTCCTTTGGGTTTCTTCACTATGTATGAAGCACAGCTGCTGCACAGCCGCTTGTGGTTTCCCATTCATGCATTAATGGTGGAGATTTTGAACCTTTTCAACATTTCAATAAGTCAGGTTTCTCCTCGCAGCCTGCAACATTTGATTGGTACGTTGGTTTTGAGTTATGAGCAGGGGTTGGATCTCATGGCTGATCACTTAGAGGGTCTCTTGGGTACGTATGCCGTGTCGGAAGGGAATTTGTATTGCTGTGAGATGCGACCATTCATGGAAGTGATCAAGGGATTCTCCTCTGTCCTTCACCGTTGGAGAGAATATTTGTTTTTCGTCTGTTTGGATGGTGCTTCTGTTGTAGAGGAATGTTTGCCCGCTTTCAAGTGTATGTTGGGGAGGAGAGGTTTCATAGTTGACTATTCTTATGGCTCTATTTTGGTCGGATGCAGATCTGCGTTTCATTTTTGCAGTTTGCAACCCTACACCTACGTTTCCGGGAGATTAGTTTGCTGTTAGGGACACCCTCCAGAGCGGCCCATTCTTTGAGGGTACTTTTCTTCCCAAAGAGTCCGGACAGTGGTGATGCTTCACGAGTTGCAGTTCAGTCCGAGGATAGAGGAAGAACCGGTTGTGGAGGATCTTGCCTTGATATGAGGACGCATCTAAATTCTTTTGTGAAGAGAGTATGTTGGCATCTGGTAACCATGGTTTTCAGTGAGAAACGTTGTTCCCTATCTGTGTTTAGGCCGAGTGTGGCCGTATATATATATCCTTGTGTTTTTAGCTTGTATTTTTGCCGAGTGTGGCCGTTTTTGTTTGCTTTTGGCCGAGTGCGTCCGCACTAGATTATCGGGACTGACCACATGTGGCTTTGAATCCCCGTCGCTCAGCGGCTTTATCTGTAATGAATGGAGAATCTATGTTTCTTTAGCGTTTTAAGAGATTTTTGTAGAAGTTTTTATTAAGTGTTGAGGAAAGAACATGAGTTGTCATCTCATGTCAATCTTTGGTGTGTCGTTCCATCCATTGTTCGTTTAAAACAGGATTGATAAAAAAATTAAAAAAATTAAAAAAATTGCGGAGTTTCGTGAACGTTTAGGTAAGAACGAAGAGACATGTTTTAGGATCTCGTATCTGTTTGATATCATGCCTTGAGATGTTAGAGACAAGTGTGTTAGGTTTAGGACAAAACATAGGTTTACTCTCGGTTTAAGGTTTTGCGATGGCTAATCGGCTTTTTGGTTACTTGTTTGAGATTTAACCTGATTTGTACTGATTTAAAGTCCGCGATAGGTTCTCGGCTTATATGACTTCTGTGGTAAGAATCAAGAATCTCCAGAGACAATTTTTAATTCTTCTCTAAGTGCTGACCAAAATCTCGGGTTTCTGTTATAGCGCCCTATTATCCTAGTCGAATGTATGAGGACCAATTCTTCGAAAGAAAAGATCAGGATTTGTTTGTTTAGGACGGCTAATTTATTTCGCCGGGGCCAATCGACGAATGCGATTGTAAGAACGAGTGCTTTGCGATTTATAGTCGCGAGTATACTGTTTTCTGATGCTTCGGATAGTTAGTTCGAGGTTTTAACGACGTCTTGCTCTTTCCTGAAAGTTTGTCTTGTATATATTTTTTTTATTTTTTTTGAAGACTGCGAGTATCTCGCGTTTCTGGTCAGGGATCGCGTTTGACCATATGACCAAAAGATGTTAATATACCGCTTTCTTGTGCTGTGTTTTCTTGTGGGTTTTGGAGATGTTTTAGCTGATGCCGTGAAGTCTTGTCGTGAACTTTTGTTTATAAGCTGATTTTTCGTAAGATTTATGTTTCCGGGTGATACGATGAATGTTTCATTCGTATTTAAATGTTTTTAGAATAAAAATCGGATTTTTCTGGTGAAGCAATTTGCGAGACTCGATATATTTGTGATAAAAGAGGTTTGCAAGATTTCATAAAATCCTTATGCGTTTTCTTATTATCAGAAAGTTTCAAAAAGATTGAGTACAGAGACCGATGTTTTAAACTTGTGAGAGTATACAAGTATACGCATACGTACCCAGTCCCCCCTTTTTTAGAGAGGGGGATAGCTGAAATCATCTTTCGATGAGCTGCCTACGCAATCTCGTAGTTCGTAATTAGTGCTGCGAGTGTGTTTACTCGGTTATTGTGGCCACATCAATTGCTTTAGTTGCGGTCACTGTAGCTGGATCGATGTATTCTTCTGGGGTTTTCTCCTCCGGTTGGGTTGAGGCGTTGGGATAAAAAAATTGATGGTTTTCAGTGTCTGTGGCCGTTAATTGAGTAGATGATGTTGGATCTTCTTCCTCTGAAGTGTTTTCAGCTGATTGTTGAGTTTTCTTCGCGCATTTTGGTTTTACCATCACAGTCGTTGTGACCTATCTCAGCTTGTGTTTTGCGAGGAAGCAGTGTCGCGATTGTTTCTTGCAGCCCCATATTGTGGTGATTCTGTTTGGAGTCGAAATTGACAATTTTTGTGACTTCCTTGGCCATGACCGGGAGCTTGATCAATCCGAGAGTCATCGAAGTTTTGTCAGAGAAACCGGTTAACGGTTTTGGCTTTGGCACGACTTATCCCATTTAAGAGAGCTAGCTTCGGTGCTCACCTATGTGTCCACGAGGATCATGGCTACTTCGAGGTCTCTGATTAAGAGGTCGATGAAGAGTGGATCGCAGTGGGGCTGATAGATCCCGCCAGCTTCTTCTCCTCCGAAGGTGATTGCGTTATTCTGGGCGTCTCGCGGTGACAACAGGTTGGCCAGTTCGCGCTGGACTCGGCTTTCTGCTGGTAGGCTTTGATAGACGAAACGGTATCGTGGCAATATTGTGATCCTCCGATGATTATGTTTACTCTGCTCTGCGACCATTGTTACCGTTACCTTTTTCGTCTTGTTTCCTTCTGCGTTTTTCTCCTGACTGGTTTCCTTGCGAAGAGCTCTCTGGAGGTGTGTTTTTGTCAGGCTTTGGAGGACAGTCGGTCTCCCAGATGAGATCTTTCATGCTGGTCACTTGGGAAAATTTTCCTGCCAGCAACTTTGCTGCTAACCTTGCACTAACGACTTTGCAATTCACCGTTGAGTGACCACAGGTCTGGTGAAATTCGTAGTGTAGGGAGTCGTCATAGCCTGACTTTCGAGTCCACGTATTTCTCGACATTTTCCTTTATCTGGAGTTGATTGCGTAGTTGTGCGCTCCCTGGAACCCCTCCCCTTCGTGATGAACGTACTTGTCGTCACATGGTTTTTCTTTTTAGATTTCTAATCAGACGTATCATCTTTTGAAGATTTATTTGTCGGCTTATGCTTATGAAATAAGACTATGGTCTCCTCTTCGATCATGATGTAATATGTCGCCTTATGGAGCGCATCTTGGATCGGTGGTGCCTCTGTAATCGGCACCGTCACCTTTCTAAGATCGGATACTATGGTCTCGGTAATGCGAGCTGTGAAGGGTGTTTTACGAATCTCCTCGAGCAGTTGATCGATTTCGGGCGCGGCGCTAGTAGCATGATGAATCTGAGATTTCACTGCTCTAATTTCCACGACCGTCTTCGTTATGTAATCGCAGAGATCACGGATCTCAGGATCGTCTTCGACAGCTTTTCGACCCCGTCAACATTTGCTGCGACTGATCTTGGCCTGCTCTTCGACGAGTTTCTCCTGTTCCAACCAGAAGTTTTTTCCTCTTCTCTTGTCATGGGTTTGTCGAACAGAGAGTCTACTTGAGCCGCGAGGCTTCTTGTCCTTTTCAGATGTACATCAGCGTTTTCTTCCGAATTATCGGACTAATCGCTGAAATTCAAATTGACGTATTCGATTTTGTTGCCTCCTGTATCTCCTGCTGGAGGCGGAGGATTTTCAGAGTCCTTCCGTTTTTCGACGGGAGTTGTTTCGCTAAGGTTTTGTCATGTTGGATTTTTTTCGCGAAGTTCCAAGCATGTCGAGTGGAGTTGCGAAATCGAGTTTTCTCCCGCAAATCCTAGTGGTTCCGCGAAGGAGTACTGCTCAGGTCCTTGCTGTTAGGGTTTTGACCTGCTTAGACAAGGAATTTGCGAGCTTATCATGTTCTTCTGACCTTTTTTCATAGGCGGAGAACATCTTTTTAAACTCATCGAGCGTTGCGGCATTGGCGTTAGCATTAGCCGCAGATACGTTTACTGCTGGAGTGTTGACGTTTTCATTGATGATTCCATCAGTACGAGTTTGTAGGCTAGTCTGATCGTTAGTAGACATGTCTAATCGATCGTTTGCGGCTGAGAGTTAGGTTGATCTGTAGCCCCCCTCCTTCTAGCACAAAACTGTGGGAACTGGAACTCGCACGGAAAGTTAGGAAAATCCTAATTTTCCAGAGATCCTGGACATCTTCTAAACCACACGCCAATCAATCAAAACACGAAAATAAATAGACAAAAATATGAATCGAAAAGAGAGCAAAATGTGTCTTATTCCGAATCTATGAATGAGCGTTACAACAAGTAAAGCCTCGGCTGCAAGAGCTGTCGGTGAGTTTTCTAGTTCTAACAGCTTAAGACTTGTAACCTAGTTGAGTCGCAGCTCGAAAATAGAAAACGAAAAAAGCCTAATTGCTCTAAATGCTAAGTTACCGTGCGTAAAAAGTTCTTCTTATCTCTAGCCTTGATATCTCTTATATACTCCTCTACAGCAGTTTAACCTTTCCTCTTATGCCCTCGGGTCGAGTCTATCACTTTGCGGAAATATTCCATTTTTCTTCAAAATTCATCATTATCCCTTGAAACAAGACATTTATCTTCTTATGCATACAATAAACAGACCGTCATAGTTACTTTGGGCTCAACTTCGTATAAAAATCGTAAGTGGGCTTACAGCCGCGTTTTAGACCTTCTCGGGTTGTTTTGCTATTTTAAACGTTTTTTACAATTTCTTTGAGAAGAACACCTTTGGTATGATGTCGGTTTTTTAAGAATGGTCCAAATTAATCGTATAGTGTAGGCTTTTCATGTGTTAAGTTAGTTGTTGCCATTTTATACGATTTCACTTGAACTTATACGAGAAAATGTGTCTTAGCGGGTTTTGTCGTAAAGTTCCAACGGTAACTCCAATTGAGACAAAACAAGAAATATTCCACTCGTGCCCTGAAGATGGGAGATCTAAAGAAGAGAATGCAAAGCATGGGATCGATCCAACTCGCCATTGGGCAGACAGACTTGATGCATCCAACTCGCCCAATGGCGAGTTGAATTTGGTCAATCCAACTCGCCATTGGATGAGTTGGATGGTGGTCGTCCAACTTGCCCAATGGCGAGTTGGATCAGTCTGTCCGACTCATTCGTTGACGGGTTGGACGGTGCTGGTTCGTTATGTTGCTCGAGGGTTGTTCTGCTTTAGAGATACTTCCTGATGGCTTATCGTGCAACAAAACTTCAGATTCCCGCACTTTATTATTTTTATCTTTTTAAACAAATGTTCTCAAGAACTTTCAGACATTGATTTCGTCGTAATCGATTTTGATCCCAACAGAGATATTCTTAGAAGATATATCTAATCTGGTTTTTATTAGAAAGAGAGTCGATTTCCGGGAAATTATTAGAAATGCAACAAGTGAAGTACCACTTTTCAAAAATATCACCAATAAAAAAATATACTAATATTTCGTTTAGGCTTTAGTGGTTATTTTTTAGGATTTAGTATTAACGGATTGTGGCTGGGTTTTTAAATGTTCTATAAATATTTAAAAAATTAGCTTGATATTATTTTATCACAAATTTAAGATATTTGTGAAAATAGTCATTAATAAATAGTAAATTTAAAAAGTTGTATCAAACTTGTAGTAGAATTGAAATTTTCCCTTGATTTTCTGACTGTAATATGAATCTAGTTGTTAAAGAAAGAGTTTGGGATCAACCTTACAAGCAAGTTTAATTAACAGTTTGCTATAGTTAAGCTAAGCTTTATTGACATTGTTATAATTTTAAACTTCAATATTTATTGTTGTAAGAGTTTATGATGCCACTAACTCTATATTCAACTAAACATGATTCTTAGAACCAAATAGGTAATAAATAATCAACATAAATTACAACTAAAGAAGAATTACGAGTACCACATAAAAGCTTATTCACCATTATAATTTTGGTCTTAATATATGTTCGAAGTTCTAATCTATTACTATAAAGTATGGTGTATCCCTCCTGTTGCGACAGCTAGGACGCCACATCATCAATTCGATC
>NC_079513.1:11298751-11321689 GCF_000801105.2 Raphanus sativus | reverse complement strand
GAAACTTGGATTGAGATTTATAGATTTTCTCAAATAATTGCAAAGAATCACTTTCAGGAAGCGACCACACTACCTGTCTCCTCCAGGATATCCTCGCCAGTTCATCATAAGTTTCTTCTATGAACTTTCCAGATTTTTTAAGGTCGGTTGTGGATTATTTGAGAAGATTTACTTTCTTGATTTTGAATTGTTTTCTTCTAAAAGATTTGTGGATTTTGCCTTTTTTACATTTGTTTCAGTCGACCCTCATGTCTTTCACCGTCAATGGTTCACATGCTCGCGACTTTAACGACCACCGGTTCAAGACTGGTTCGAAAATTCTTAAAATGCACTATACCAATGATTTGTCTGTTGATCAGATCAAACGATGAGAAGAGGAAACCATCAGTTGCTCCTCCTTCCGGGTTAGGAATACAATGAAGTTGACTAAAGAGATAGAAAAGGAAGCTGGAAATTGGTTCATAAAGTTTATAGAAAAAGCTTGGAGAAGAGAATGAAGAAGTGTAAAGGCACGGGTGATGCAGATGTTAACAAGTTCCACTGTCTCTGATTTTCTAAGTTGTAAACTAGGTGAAAGCAGAACAGACTGCTGATAGCACGAGATATAGGTACATTCAAAAGCATCATAGATCACTAGAAAGCTCAGAATCAAAATGAAGAATTTAAACATGATTCTTTTATATTGTTCTCACTTCTATTTCAAAGGCTTTTTTTTGAACAACTTCAAAGGCTTCTTAGTTTCCACTTCTTATCGATAATTTTATTCATGGAATCTATTGCTGTTAATTAAGCTTATAATAAAGTGGCTGTTCTCAAAATGTCATAGTTAAAAAGATGGTCATATCAGTAAAAAAAAAAAGAAAAAGACAAACAAAAAAATGTTTTACAAATTACACAGCAGCTTCGTGTAAATGTAATGAAGGTCAAGTTTATCATCATCATAAGTGTTCATGTTTTATCAAACTTAGTCGAGAAATAAGCATAAGTCCAGCTGTTAAGGGTGAGTTGTCTGATTTGGTTTACAGTCAAGTTGGTCCCTTGATGGCAGTAACAACAAGCTTACATGAGAGTTAAAATCAATTCAAGAACTGTCGACATGCACTATAACTCTTTGACTTGAGAGTTAAAAATTCTTAAAATGCACTATACCACTGACTTTTCATTTTTAGTCATAAAACTTAGCTTTGAAAATCAATTTAAAAATGATGAAACAACAATCAATGATAATACATACATAATCAGAAAATTCTAGAGAAATGAAAACTAACAAGATATAACAAATATATATAACAAAATTATTGAATTATGCAAAATTTTTGAAGTTGAATAACATAACATCAAACAATTTTAACCGTCAGAGATGAACATAATAAGAGAAATTGAAAATAACGATTTAAAAATAACATTTAGTAAATGTTTTAATATAAACATAAACTTTAATAAATATCTAATGTTTCATAGTTTCTGTAATTTTTAAAAAACTGTGTGTCTTATTGGCATAGTTAAACTAAAAGAAACTCCGACAGGAATTAAATAATTATTTTAAAAATTTTACTACAATTCGATAAGTTGATAATTTCTAAAATAAACTTTAAAATACATAGCTAAGATTGTTGCAAAACAATTATGAACCTTAATTGTATTTTCAGTTAAAATTAAATTAGAATTTCAAATTTTGTATTGTTAGTTTATTCATTCGTCCGCCCGTAGGGCGGGTTTACCCTAGTTAGATATATAGGCAAGGTTGTTTAGGTACAGCAGAGACAAGAACATAAATATTTATAGGATTTGTTTTTATAATGCGTAGACGTCGGTATACATGGTCATTATGATCTGTATGGTATTTTATTTTTTGACTAGGTGTTTTCTTATGCAATGCACAAAAGTAAGTTTATATAAAACGAAATTGAAGTTATTAATATTTTAAATTTGATTTATTGGTTAAAAATTATTTGTTATTTAGTTTTTGTTTAACTTATGATATTTCCTAACTAACCGTTTTAATGTATTGTATCATGTTTAAATTCAAATAAATTCAACATTTTGAAAACTTGATTAGTCTTTTTATTATGATGATTTATGTATCAAGAAAGGTTTTTGAATAACTATCCATAAAATTTTGAATTTAATTAAAATAATCTTAATTTTGTATTTGTTTTTTTGAGTGATTTAGTTTTGTTTTAAATTTAAATAAATTTTAAAATTCAAGACTTGATTAACCGTTTTATTATGATGATTTATGTACCAAGAAAATTTCTCGAATAAACTATCCATAAAATTTTGAATTTCAATTAAATTATCTTAGTTGGTATTTGTTTTTGAGTGGCTTAGTTTTGTATTTGTTAAGATATACTTAGATTAGTATTGATAAAAATAGATATTTATAAAAGTTGGCTAAATTTTATTATTAGCTGATGTGGAATTTTTCTTAAACTTTTGTATTATTCTAATTTTTTAGTGATAATAATGTACATGATTTATATTTATGGAATGTACCCAATTTTATTATCTTAAAAAAGACAAAATATCTATCATTAAGATTTACATTTTTTAATATGAGAATGTCACATCATATTTTTCATTAAATAATATCATATTTTTCGTGAGAGTGATCGTAATGATGACATGTAAAATAAAATTTTAAAAGATCATATTTTTTAATAGTTCTTAAACAGATTTTTGTAAATCTCTTAGTAAAGAAGACACTTCTATAATATCTTTGAAATTTGGGTGAAATAGAAATAATTAACAAAAATCAAAAACAGAAAATATATGTAAGAATAAATTTAAATAATTTGTTACTAGAAATATTGGTATGTGAATTTGAAGTGTTGGAATATACATTTGTGTTTAAGGGAGGTGATCATCTTCTTGACTCATTTGTTGATTACTCTAATCATTTGCTCCGTCTCCAAGGAATCATCTCTTAAATGGTCTTCGTAGAGAAGGTTTGAAGTATTTGATTATAATTTTAACTAGAGAATTTATCCCATACGTACGTACATGAGGGATATTTTTTTTCATTTTATAACTACATAATTTTGATATCCTCTTAAATGTTTAAAAAATATGATTTACATTTAATATTATATATTGTATAATTTTTTAATTTTATTGTTTAGGCTTCATATTTTTCATGATTAATATATAAATCACAAAAATTAATTCATTATTAAAATTTCAATTTTTTTCTAGTAACATAGTAAATAATACATGAGCTATTTACCAGTATTATTATATTATACATATAATAATTTTAGATAATATATTGCTATGAGTTTCAAAATAAACAAAAAGATAACATATAGTTGTGAATAAACATTTAACATATGTTGATAATTTTAGTTTTTGCATAAAATATTTGATAGTTTACGATGCTTTAACAATGAATGAAAAATTTATTTAAATGAAAATAAATTTTAAAACAATTTAATCTACCAATTTAATATAATTTTTTCATATTTAATTCATAGAATACCTCTGTTTAAATATAATAAAGACTATAATGATAAATATATAAAATAAAATAATTTTATTTTCTTTTTTTTTATGATAAAATTGTAATTACCATTAATAATAATACTATTATATTACTAGATTTTGTTAGATATTTTTAACAGATTTTGTTATAACTAAAAATAAAATTCAAGTCTATTGTTAAAATTTATTTATCATTGATATTTTTATTGATTATTAAAATTTAATATAAATAATAAAAATGTCATATTAAGTAATTAATTGAGTGGTCATACTATGACTTATGTGCAGGCAAAATCTAGTTTGATTATAATCCTAATAGCAGAAAGTCTTTTATAGGTATATGGTTTTTTCTTCTTTTTTGCACCTTTTTAATAGCCTATTCTTTGTATATGGTACTTTTTGATTGATCAATAAATGAAAAACTTAATAAAAAGAAAAGAGTATGCATTTTTGTGCTTAGTATTTGAATATTTCTTCTAGTAAAAATGGTGATATAGTATTTTTAGAGCCTCACATGTCTCTAATATATTGGTTAATATTTTTTTTATTTGCAGGTAGATTTTCATTTTAGCATCCATGATATAATTTTTACATCAAATTTTATATTTATTTAGAATATTTGAATAGAATTCCTTTCAGAATTACAATCTTAATTAGGTAAAAAAATGCCTAACTCTTATTATCCCCTTGATAAAAGTGACGGCAGGTTGAGTAAATAGAAGTAGTGAGCCGAGATCATCATAGTAAACCAAAAGCATTGACCAGAAAGCAGCAGTGCCTAATTGAAATTAAAAAAAAAGATTGAATTTGTTCAAAATCTTAAAAGAAGTTGGATATTAGGGATTTATCATAGGAGGAGGGAAATGATAGTGATGGGGGAAGAAAATTGGGGAAATTTAATGTGTGAAATGCAAATAGGGTGAGTTTAGTGGGTAAGGAGTGCAATTATTTTAAAATAAAAAATCTAAAAAGTGACAATAACAACCGGACACCTGCTAAGCCGGTAGACCAAGGCCAAAAGAGAAAAAATAACGTTATACTCTTTTTTGTCAATTAAAAAATAACGTTATATAACATTATCGATGAATCATATTGTTATACAGTGAAATCTCTATAAATTAATAATGTTTGGACTATAGTAAAACTATAAATTTTTATTAATTTATAGAAATTATTAATTTATAGAAATATTAATTTCTATATTAATTTATAGAGGTTATACTGTATATAGAGAGATATTAAATGTTTTAGCTTTGATTATAAATGGTGGATCAGTCCTCTAAGAAAGGCTATGAAATGTTCCCTCACACGTCTCCCTCCCTCCCTCCTCTTTCTTCTTTTAACACTCTCTCTCTCGCCGGCGTTAACATTTTTCCGTCTACGAAACTTCTCTTTCTCATTCCTCGCCGTCACTTTTAAACGACAGCGTCAGTGCTTCGATTATCTCTCTCTTCTCGTTTTCTGTGTATCATGTGATCATCGTGTTGACTAAAGAAAGATTAAAAGACGATCGCTGATACTGATCCTGCTCTGCTCCTCCTCTGCTAGTGTTTTGTTACAAAGATGCTTGATCTTAATCTCGACGCCGAGTCGACTCAGTACAGTGACTCAGTCGCAGATCGGCAGACGTCAGACGGCTCAGGGAACCGAGTGGATGAGTCAGGGACGTCGAAGTCGTCGGTAATCAATGCCGACGCAGACGAAGACTCCTCTATCTCGACTCGAGATTTCACTCTCAGCTTCGATATATTAAAAGTCGGAGGAGACGAAAGCGCCGCTTCTATCTCCGGCGTTACCAAGAAGTTATTCCCCGTGGCTGGTCACCTACGAAGCTCGAGCTCTAGAAGCTGGATCGATCTCTCTTTCGACACGGTGGCTCCGGCTCCGGCGCCGGCTCAGGTGAGAAAGAGCCGGAGAGGACCAAGGTCAAGAAGCTCGCAGTACAGAGGAGTCACCTTCTATAGAAGAACTGGTAGATGGGAATCTCACATTTGGTAAATCTTTTTTCTCAACTTTTTATTTGAACTTTTTGTGAGATCAAATCTAATAAGAACTCTTTTTTTTTTGTAATGCAGGGATTGTGGGAAACAAGTTTATTTAGGTAACATTAAATAATTTGAATTGATTGTTGATAGAACAACAAGTGTACTTAGATTTCATCTTTTAACTCTCTTATTTATTTCAATTTATATAGGTGGTTTTGACACTGCTCATGCCGCTGCTAGGTACCTCTCTACTTTATCCTTTTTTGGGTTAGGTTTTTTTATATATGAATCAACTTTTGAGTTTTTATTTTTTTATTTTTATGTATATATTTATGTAGAGCTTATGATCGAGCTGCTATCAAATTTAGAGGCGTTGATGCTGATATCAACTTTACTGTTGGTGATTATGAGGAAGATATGAAACAGGTTTTTTTTTGTTTATATATATGAATGTTAGTTTGGCTTATTAATTTGTGTCATGTGATCTTTCTTTTTATGTTGTTCGAATGTTATTAACCTCTAAAAAACAGGTAGAGAACCTGAGTAAGGAAGAGTTTGTGCACATACTCCGTCGTCAGAGCACTGGTTTCTCGAGGGGAAGCTCAAAGTATAGAGGGATTACATTACACAATTGTGGCAGATGGGAAGCTAGGATGGGGCAGCAGCTTCTTGCTAAAAAGTGAGCAAACCTTTTCTCTTTCATTCTCTGAAATGGGACACTAGGATTGGTGAAGTAAAGAAAAATGCTGTTTTTAGCAAATGGTACGATTGTTCAGTCTTGGAAATTTTTTAAAATGGTTGAATTGGAGTAGAAGCTGCTTATAGTGATAATGATTTACTTGTTTGGCCAGAAAAAAAAAAACAGTATACCTCCCTAAGAAGAATTTAATTAGTTTTCAAGATCCAGCATGAGTTTCTCTCTTTCTGAACACTTGCTTCTTGAAAACAGGGCTTGCGACAAGGCTGCGATAAGCTCTAATGGTAGTAAGGAAGCAGTCACAAACTTTGAGCTTAGTTCATACCCGAATGACATTAACTCTGAGAGTATGTAATCTTGTGAATATGTTCATCATCAGTCGATAGAAAACAGCTCTGATTGTTTTCTTCATCTCTATGAAGGTGGTCATGACAAACTTGATCTAAACTTGGGAATCTCTCTTTCCCCCGGATATGTGTCAAAGCAAAACGGGAGGATCTCTTATTCCCCTTCTAATCCGTATGTAACTCAAACTGGAGTTAGCTTGACGGTAATTTCTCAATTATCAAATCTCTGAAGAATCCTTCAAAATGGTTAGACTGTTTCTTACAAGTGTTCAAAATTGCAGATAGATACCGAGTTCATGGGAAAGCCGGTGAATACACCTCTTCCTTATGGTTCATCGGACCATCGTGCTTACTTTGAGGTAAAGACAACAGTATCTGAAGTCAAACAACACAATTCCTAAGTAAATTCCAGACAGTGAAACAATGTTTGATGTTGTTTTTAAATGTTATGTTTTGATTTTTCAGGAGAATAGAAGTGAAGCTGAAGGAGGGATGATGAGTAACTGGGGATGGCAGAGACCTGGCCAAACCAGCACCATGAGACCGCAACAACCACCACAGTTGTTCTCAGTTGCAGCAGCAGCATCATCAGGATTCTCTAATTCCCGCCAACAACCTCACAGTGAAAATGCCTCTCAGGGTTATTTTTATCCACAATTTTAACTATACAGAAGGAGGCTTACAATAAAAGTTGTGTTTCTATATGAATTCTTTATAAATGGATCCATATGCTTTCTTTATCTTTATCTTTAATGTGGGAAAAGAATGTTATGCGCTGTAAATATATAAGGCACGAGGATTGAATTTTTGTCGTTATGTGAAACTTTTTGGAACCCCCAATGGATTAGGTGATAAAACCTTTTTTTTTCCTCTGTAAATTTCATTAGCAAACAAAGATGAACAAGAGAAAGTACAGACACTAAGCAGACGGTAATAGAAATATCCAACCGATTAAACAACAGAACATAGCACTTGGCTAGAGAAACATCATCTTTTAAACTGAACATAAGACTAGAAAGCTGAATTCCAAGGGAGCAGAAGACTTCAACACAGAAGCATCTAACTCAGCAGATGTCACAAAAGCATACCACCACCAACGACAAGAGGCTCTTGCTTCATCCTCGACCCAGCTATAGGAGCGAAGCTACAAGAAAAGTCCACACAAACCTTACCATCTCTGAGAGAGAACAAATTAAGAACTCAACTCACTCTTAGGAGATAAAACGGTAGCCTTTCTATTTGTACACATTCGTATGTAACTAAAGGTGAGTCCAGTGCAGTTCTTGGTGGTTATGTCTCTGAAGGTGTCTCGGACAAAGGTGCAACCAGCAAATATACTATCCCAAGGACGGACCCTAAAGGCACCCATCATCTGATGGGGTTGGTTGACCTACCCTGCGTTCACTTGGCACACAAAGCCTTTGTAAATCTATTTGTCATTACAAAAAAATTACAAATAAACATGTTGACATTATTCAGTATATTTTATTTTCATCTAATATTATTTTACTCATTGCATATATTGCAACTGGTTTTGTTTCTTTCACCGAGTAGAAATTATTAACGTATTTGGAAATCACAAACGATGGGATTGAGACCACTTGCTAAGACTCAAAAACTGGAGTTGCTTGTGGTTGAAGCTAGTACTCAGGCTTCAAGAAGAGGTGTTAATTATGGTCGTGCAACTTCTGTATATTTCAGGCAACACTTGTCACTCATGGATGTATTGAGATCGCATTACTCACTCATATCTAAACTTTTAGAATTTCGATTTCATAGTAAAAGCCAAAGCATCATGGATAATACATAGAAAATGAAACAGAGCTGGTTAATAAAGCTTAAGGAGAATTGGACTGATTGATACGATTAGCATTGAGGTAAGATTGAGGTGGAATGAAGTAAGGGGCAGTGAAATTGGAGAAGTTACTCGTCTTACACTTATCCCCGAGAGTGAATATTCCCCGTTCGCTTTTATCGATGAAATAGATTGAGTTTTGGCATTTCTGGTGGGAGCTGGCCTTGAGACAGAAAGGTTCAGACTTGGAGAGGAAAATGCAGAGATCTCCAATGTCATTAGTGTAGCACCATTGCCGTGGGTTAAATCTGTTAAGACCTTGCTTGAACACCCACATTTGATACTCTTCCATCCTCCCTCCCTTGTCGTTATTTCTCTTTCTGAACCGCTTAATCATAAACATTTCTTGCGTGGATCCACGTGACTCCACCAACTCTTCGACCGTGCTACACAAATCTAATTCTTCCCATTCTGACTGCAACAACTGAGGAGTGTTAAAGCCATTTCTACACAGCTTTGGTTTCTCCACGTTTTCCTCAAGATCCCAGTATCCAATGTGTGTGCCCCCAAAAGCGGGCATGGCGAACTTTTTATCTCTCTTTGAATACATGACTCGGGAGTTGAAGAAGCTTGGGTCTTCGATTCTGATGTTGACCCACTTTATATTCTTTTCAGCAGGCCTACATAGGCTGAGTTGAGGTCCAACGAATTTGACTGCCAAGATGCAGTCTTCGTCATCAGGAGAAGAGGATGACATGGCCACGTTGGTTACTAGTTCGGTTTGACAATGAGGCAGCGTTTCGAAATCAGGCAGTACGATTCCTGATGAATCTGATTCCGACACTCCAGGGTTGAGATCATCTGAAAGATACGGGCCGTATTTTGAACTAAGTACCCACCCATGTGATGCTCCCATCGTTCCCCTTTCTGCCATCATGTCCATTGGCACCGTCTTTTCCAAAACCCTAGTCCAACAGCTAGGGCCAGAAAAATCAGTGATCATGAGTCTACCGATTTCCCCTTCAAGCCAATTCTCTCCACAATGTTCAGCACCGTAGATGTGACATAGAGGGGTTTCGGACAAGAAACGAGCACCAACGAGGTGTCTCTGCGGATTAATCCGACATCAGAAAAAAAAACAAAGTATTACATAACTAATTAAAAAGACAAGAGAGAGCGGCTTACAACTCCTAGCGCAGGTTGTTTCCTAAGACAGAGCCTAGGGAGACGGCTGAGAAGCAGAGAACTCATAGCGTGCGTTTTTCTGGTAATGCAAAAATCTCTAGTTGAAACTTTGGTAATGACTCCATTTAATATAAGATGAATAGCAGCCTTTTTTTTCAAAAAAAAAAAAAAAGATGAATAGCCTTGTTCCTCAAGTCTTTCTATAGCTATGTTTCCTTTCTGTGGTCCTCAACTTCTCATTTTCCCTGAGTCATAGTTATTTCAATTATTCTACTACCCATATAACTGAGATGAGTACGTAGTCTTGCTCCTCGCTCCTTTCCATAACTCCTTTCGATTTTATGTGGTTCTCGTTTTCCTAGGGTCCAATTTATTTTATTTGTTTTGGCTACCAGCAAAAATATATTAATGGGCCCATGAATCAATTTTTTACCTAATTATTATAACACAATTTTTTCTTTTAATTTTCATAGTTCTCCCTGCCTTGCTCACCAAGTCTTTCCATAATCATATACAATCTATTCCAACAGTATAAGCATATTTCTTTTTTATACATCTATAATATTAAGGGAGCATGATCCTATTTTAAAAATTTAAGATTCTACCTCTACATTTCAATATATTTATAAGTTTTTCTATTGGCATTTAATTTAAATTAAAAATACAATATTCTATAACTATGGTAATTAATACTTTTCATATTTTGTGAATGATAATAATTTTAATTTTAATGCAGTATATACTTTTCATTTAATTTGAATATTATTTTCAAATGTTGTATCTAATCTATTAATTTAACCCTAATTTAGAGAAATTGCCAAAAATACAATTTTCATAGTACCACTTTTCATGTTTACACTAACCACTTTTACCACTACTTTTAATGAAGGGTTTAGATTTGAACGTTTAGGATTTAGGGTTTAGATTTTATGTTTTAGGGTTTAGATTTGATGTTTTAGGGTTTAGGGTATAAAGTTTAGGGTTTAGAGTTGAGGATTTAGGGTTATAGTTGAGGTTTCAGGGTTTAGGGTTTAGGATATTGAATTTAGGGTATATAGTTTAGGGTTTAGGGTTTAGAGTTGAAGATTTAGGGTTTAGGGTTTAGAATTGGGGGTTTAGGATTTAGAATTTTGGATTAAAATTTTGAAAAGCATATAAAAACAAAGATATAAGAGTCTTTAACATTTTAATAAATAAGGTATTTTTGAAAATGTGTACTTAGTGGTGGTAAAGATGAATAATGGTACCTTCAAAGTGGTATTTTTGAAAATTCCCCATTAATTTAGGGATTATCTACTACTTGAAGTTCTCATTTAAATTTTGGACTCTTTTAAAGTTGTTGCTAGAATATATCATGCCTCCTATACAATGCAACCTACCAACTTAAATTAAACCAAATCTTAACCAACATAGATTAGTTAAACCTAACCAGTAACACTTTTATAATATTTTTGGTTAATCTCTTAATATAATTAGATCATATAAAACTGAACCACTCTTAAATCAACGAGTTCCATATCATTCCAGACATAAGAGAAAAAATATTCGACTCATTTACAACGTAAGCATACAAAGACCGTGTATGCTTATGCTCATTGATCTTCCAAAAACCAAATAATTGTGGCATAGACCAACATAAGCTCATGTTCGTATCACTAACTTTATTTCCATATATTTACTCTTCACCTACATCATATCACAACATACACAGTTATGCAAGAACATGATTTTTTTTGTCCAAACAACCAAATAATGGTGGCATATGGTCAGTAAATTTTTTAAATATGTTTTTTATATATTACATTTTACGAGACTATGTGTATAAATTTTTTTTTTGAAAAATAGCATAACTATGTGTATAAGTTAAAATGTAAAATGTGTGACAAGACAAATTATTATACTAAAAATGAAAGAAGATTAAATACAAACTAATAACAAGTATAACACAAATGATAACACTATTAAACTCTATATATATTTGATAAAATATTATATATATGTCTAATATGTATATATAGATAAATGTTACACAAAATATATATAATATTATATACACATATTATATATACCATATATTATTAATTGAAATTTGATAAATCAATTTCTGCCCTTTAGGGCGCGGGTCCTAATCTAGTCTATACTATTAAAACAGAAATATTCTGAAAAATCTACTTATAAAAGGTTGTTGCACCTATTCATTAATATTTTTTTGGTGTTACCTTTATTTTCTCTAACTATACTATATATATTTTGAGATAATTTTCTAACGTGTTGTTTAATTAAGTTTTCTAGCATAGCGTAACACGTGGAATATTTGATTTCCTTAAATACATGTCCTCATTTATTTTAGACTAAACATGTAGAGTATACAAAATATTACAAACTTTTTTTTTGATATATTAACTATGCGATATATTACACTGGTCGTAAACAATAACGATTAAACAAAATATTGATTTACATCACTAAGTACATATCACGTAAGATATACATAGATTAACATATAACTCACATGGTAGTGAAATCAAGTTTCGTGTAATCTCAATTATGAGCATTGATCTTAAGTTGAAGTTTGTGTATTGAATTTTTTTACCACGCCAATATTTTATTATGAATATGCATAAACCAGATTTTTTATGTGCTATTCTATTGTATATGCATAATTATGTATTAATTTAAACATGTTTTTCAATCATAATACATGATTTATTTTACTAAATGAATATATGTTTTCATCAAAAACAAATGTGGAAAAACTTCATTAATATGTTTATATGATTCTTATTCTAAAATTGAAAATGTATATAAAAATAACTAAAAATCCTATTATATATTTGTTCTAATATTATATTTTCCATAAAAACATGTAACTTGACATTTATAACAACCATTTTAAATCGGTCAAATTTGAATACATCACCAAAATATTTTCAAATATTTAATGTACTTCTTATTTTTAAATTGCATTTTCATAAAATTCTGTAACTTACAAATACTACAAACTTTTTCAAACCTTTAGAATATGAATATACACCTCAACAAATATTGTCAAAATTTTTATTATTTCTAATTAACAATAAATGATTTCTTGAATATAAAAATTGGATGCAGTTTATTTTTCAAATTTATTTTTAATAAAATATTTCAAATATAAATACGCAAGGAACAAATATCATTATTTTTGTTAAATTAAAATTTTGTCAAAACATATTCCAGCTCTTTAAAAGCGCGGATCAAATAGTTGATTCAGTTTTATATACTATTATAAAGTATATCTGAAATTTAATCAAATTTTACAAAAATTTATAAGATTTTCTAGGTTTTTATCAGGTCAACCGGTGTCGGTTCACGGGTTAATGACGAGTTTTTGGATTTTATCAAACTTTTAATATATAAATAGATTTTCATTAAATACAAAATTTGTGAAAATATATCATCCTGTAGAACTTCTAATAGAATGCTACAGAAGAGTTAAATAATTTGTAAAGTTAGAATGCTTTAGTCGCACAATGTGAATGGATATGCAGTATTAGTCCCCATCATTCAGTTTCAGTTAAGGTATTTTTTTTGTTGTTTTAATTTCAGTTGGGTTATTTCAGTTTTTATTTCAGTTTAGTAGCAAAATTGGTAACCGACTAGTATGCAAAAAAAATTGGGTCTAATTCAGTTCCAGTCTCATTCTGGTTTATGGGTAGTTATGTATTTATAGATAAAAATATAGGATAATTTGGAGTTTTAATTTAAATATCAGGTAATTCGGGGTGTTCGGATACAAATATCAGATAATTAAGATAATTTTTTGATATTTTGGATAAAAAAGGGCAATTCGGTTTATAAATAATATTTTTGTATAATTTTTATTTATAAATGAAATATAATTAATATTTTTAAGTATATCATTTGTATTTTTAAAATTTAGGTACTTTCGTTCTCGGTTCTGTTTATTTTTTATTCCAGAGATAAATGATTTGTTCGGTTATTTATGAAATTCATTTCAATTTTGATTTCGTTGTTTTCAGTTTTATTTCAGTCAGTTCGAAAACAAACCCGCACTTTTTAAACGCGAATCAAAATCTAGTTATTATTGTTAAGACGTAAAATAAATGATGTCGAATTATTATAGTAAATACAATGAGGGAAGAAGTTAGGAAGATGTTATCAACAATTTTAAAAAGATAAATTCGATTTTTTTTTACTTTGTAATAAATTTATTTTAATTAATTAAAAGTCGATAAATAAAGTGGTTAGAATTAATTAAAGATAAATTAAAAATTCTGTAATAAATCACTTAAAATATGTAATATTATTTTGTACTTTATTTTCAATAGAATAATCTATAGCTTTACCGGCGCGTGCGTGTGCATATTAACTTTTGCCTTTTATAAGTTGTTTGTTGACATTTTTAAACATATACATATAGGTTATTTAGAGATTCTAGGTTTCTAAGAACTTACCCATACTCCAAGAATCCGACTTGATCTCCTTCTTAAAAATTATAATATTCAAACAAATTTTATTTCAAAATTCAAAAAGTTGATACTCGGAAAAACAAATGTATCTGAACATGTGCAAAAATGTAAAGAGAATATAATACAGTGTATAGATGACAAAAACAGCAAAAAAGTATATATATATATATATATAAACCATTAACTTAAAAAATTAAATAATATAATCTGAATAATTATTAGGAAGTTTGGTCAAAATAATATCCGCCCATAGTGCGGTCGCTATCTAGTAATTAATTAACTAAGAGCATCTCCAATGTAAAACACCATTTTTTTCTCTAAAATGGAGTAAAAGTGATTATGGAGTAAAAATGTTCCAACTCCACTCCATTTCTCATTCCATAATGGAGTGATGAACAAAAAAAAAATAGATTACTCCATTTATGGAGTAAACTCCATTATGGAGTGAGAAATGGAGTGGGGTTGGAGTATTTCTACTCCAAACTCACTTTTACTCCATTTTGAAGGAAAAAATGGAGTTGGGTTGGAGAGTGGTTGTATCATTGTGATGCTCAAACTCCAAATAACATTTGAAAGTAAAATCAGACTATACAATAGAAGTGCGAGTGAGTTTCCATAGTAATCTAAATGCGACAAGTAAAGAAACACAATTAAGAGGATTGAGGTGGAATGAAATAAGGGACAGGGGAGAAGCCAAGTCCACCAATCCAGACATTATCGTGGATACTGACTTTTCCGAAGTCAAAGTCGCGCACGTAATAGATGCAGTTTGGGTTTAGGCCATACAAGCTAGCCTTTACAGAGAAAGGTTCGCCTTTGGTGGAGAGGAAAATACAGAGATCTCCGATGTCGTTAGTGGATACGGCTGTGCAAATTTTATCATATTGTATCTTGAACACCATGAAACGCTGCCAACACGGAATCCCAAAATTGAGCTCGCTCCTATCTGAGTACCACTTAACAATAAAAGTTTCACCTGTGGGTGCCTCCACCAAGTGTTCGCTCCTGTAACACTTAGACAACTGCTGCAACTCCGACTGCACAAACTCTTTATAGTAGTAGGAACAAGACCCCAAGTTACGTGATCTGTGTTTTTCAAGATCCCAGTATCCTATGTGTGTGCCTCCACAATCCAGCATGGAGAACATCTTATCTCTCTTTGAGTACATAACTCGGGAGTTGAAGAAGCCTGGGTCTTCGATTCTGATGTTGACCCACTTTTTATTCTTTTCAGCAGGCCTACATAGGCTGAGTTGAGGTCCAACGAACTTGACTGCCAAGATGCAGTCTTCGTCATCAGGAGAAGAGGACGACATGGCGACGTTGGTTACCAGTTGGGTTTGGCAATGAGGTAGCGTTTCGAGACGAGGCTGTGAGATTCGCTTCGGATCTGAATCAGACGCTCTCGGGTTTAGATCGTCTTGAAGACACACTACGGTCTCTTTCAAAGTAGCTACCCAGCCATGGGATGCTCCTATCGTTCCTGCTGCTGTCATCAACTCCGTGGGCACCAACTTTTCTAAAACTTCGTCATCCTTCTCTTCCCAAGCATTAACATTGCGAATCACAAGTTTGCTCACACTCTCATCCCTCGAACTATATTGACAATGTTCAGCGCGTACGATGCGACAAATAGAGGTTTCTGACAAGTATCGAGCGCCAGATAGGTATTTCTTCTGCAGAGTGAAATCCGATATCAGATAAAAAACAAAAGTATTACATAACAAATTAAAAAGACAAGAGAGAGCATAACAAATTAAAAAGACAAGAGAGAGTGGCTTACAACTCTTAGCGCAGGAGGTTTCCTCATACAGAGCCTAGAGAGACGGCTGAGAAGTAGAGAACTCATAGCGTGCTTTTTTTCCTGTAATGAAAAGATATCTAGTTGAAACTTTGGTGATGACTCCATTTAATATAAGATGAATAATAGCCTTGTTCCTCAAGTCTTTCCATAACTCATATTAGTGTTATAATAATTAGGTAAAAAAATGATTCATGGGCCCATTAATATATTTTTTTCTGGTAGCCAAAACAAATAAAATAAATCGGACCCTAGGAAAATGAGAACCACACAAATCCAAAAGGAGTTATGGAAAGGAGTGAGGAGCAAGACTACGTACTCATCTCAGTTATATGGGTCCATTCGTTGATAAGTAGAATAAAAGTGATCTAAGAACTTTAGTTAAGAAACTCCCATTTTGAGTGGTCCAATGGGAGTTTCTTAATTAAGGATTCTTAAAAAAGTTTATTGTAACAAAACAAATGCAAACAAAGATGGAAACCACAGTGCATAAACATATATGATCAATGGTACATGTGTGTTTTGCTACGAGAATAAAAGACAAGTGAAACATACTCTATGGAGATGATAATTGGTGTATCTGTAATCAAAATCCTGCAGTGTAAATATATTTTATCAGAGAGATGAGATTTGGGGAGATATAGAGGCAGGGAGATGGAGGAACAACCTTGAGGAGTCTTGAGTGTAAAAAGAGTCAGGCTTTGTCCCGATCTTAAGAGATGGTGTTGAACTGCCTCCTCACTTCTTCCACCATCTTAAGAGCTGCACTTCCACGCTCTTCATCATCGTCATTGCAGAGAACCAATACGGAAGCATCGCTCCAACAAGCAACCCTATCACCACCTTTGGTGTCAACAGATCCACCGTCTCTATTCCTGCTCGGCTCACAAATGCACCAAACACAGAGCCAATGACACCAGAGCAGTAGAACCAATCGCAAATCCCTGTTGTACAGTACATAACAAACCACAAGCTTGAGCACTGTGGTTTCATTTGTATAAAACTGACAAAATGATATATACCTTTCCGATAGCAGCAGTGGTGTTTCCAGCAGCATCAAGAGCGTCGGTTCTTTCTCGGATACGATGGCTCAAGAGCAAGTCCGAATATTTCAACTGCCTTAATCTCAGCCCTATGGTTTTTAATTCCTTCCTCTTCGTCATCGCTAGCTTTTCTCCTCCGAGTCGCCAAAGAGCGCTTCAGCTCCTCGGGATCACACTCGTGCTCCAGTTCTCCTGCATCAGCTGACGCCATAACTATCTCTCTCTCTCTAGAAACCTGAAAAAGAGATTGAACTCGTGAATCAAAACCCCTAACCTCACCGAGAAATTGAAGAATCGAAGGAACGAACAAAATCTAAACCCTAATTTTACCTTTTAGAGGCGTTTCGTTCTGCTGCGATTTATCGAATGGAGTGGAGGAAGAGATGGAAGAACACAACCAAGCGGAGAAGACGAGAAACAAAAGGAAAGAAAAAGAGAGAAGAAAAAAAATAATTAATGCCTTTGCTTGGTATGCTGACACGTGGATAAAAACAGTTCATACTCTAAGGTGCTGAGGATAAAAAAAAAATAATCGGCTACCAAAATCCTTTCTTAAGGATCGGGAACAGCCTTTTAATTTTGTTTTGATTTATTTAAATGGGCTATTAACTTTAAAAACCCACTTAAGGTGCTGCAATAATCATGGTCTAATAACACAATTTTTTCTTTTAATTTTCATACTTCTCCCTGCGTTGTTCACAATAAAAATTGTATGTACTTTTTTGCCAGCATTCTTTACAACTTATTAAAAGTCATTATTTTACAACTATATTAAAGAGTATTTAATATTATTCAGTTCTTATTCTTTTTGAAAATTTTGTTTTCTAAATATTTGCAACATATCTTTCCAAAAAATCTTTCACATTATTAATTATTTGAAATAATTTATTAAATGAAACTTCAAAATAAAATCAATTTGGAATAATAAATGATTAAATCAACAAAATTATAATACGGGTCTGAATTATCTCAACTCCTTAAAAAATAGTTTCATTTAAAATAAAAACTAAATCACATAAACTAAATTAATAAAATTATAGAAAATGTTTTGAAACTTAATTTTCAATACAGAGAATGTTGAAGATATAAAATATTTTATTTAAATTAAAAATCAGTGTAAAATAAGTTTAACTTCAGGTTAAATAAATAAAATCATATTACAGGTTAGAATTATTTTAGAGTCTTCTAAAGTTTAGTCATATTTTAAAATAACAAAATAAGTCATATAAGTAATTTAAGATAAGTTTCATCAGAAGTAAAAATATACAATTTATCAAGAATCATAACTTTTATTACGTAAGATATTTGTTCCAACAAAAAATATACCCATCCTTTTTAAAAAAAATGGTGAATCATATTTATTTTTGTCTTCTAACCTAGGTTAGAATACAAATTCTGGTAATCTACTTAATCTAGAAATCTTATACTAAGTTTTATACATAGATCTATTCAGGGTATATGCCATCAACTAAAATTTCTTGTACTTTATATATGAGCTAGAAATTTGTTACGCTACGTTACAATACTATTAAAATAGAAGCAATTTTTTATCTACTTGTATATAGTCTATGTTGGACCATTACATTTATTTTTCCTATTATTTCTCATACAACTAACTTAATTGTTATTAAATATATATCATATCTAACTAACTAACTATTTAGTATTTTCAAAAGATATCTAAAATATATTTTTGAGTATCTTTCTCTAATATTACCTTTTGATAATATCTTTTTACCTTTTATTTAGAATGTAAAGATACATTTCATTTTAATATTTACTTTTATAATAAACTCATAATTAATAATAACTATAATTGAAAACTAATATTATACATTTTTCATTTATATAATAAGAAATATATTTCTATAATATTCTATACATAATTTATATTAATAATTAAATACTACACAAATTGATAAATATAAAGTAAAATCCATTTATTAACTATTTGATAAATTATGAAATGCAGAATAAAATATATTCATGAATTTTACACATACTTCAACATATTAAAACAGATACTTAATTAGATATATAAACTAATAAATAATTTATATTTTAATATATATATGTATTTAATTGTTATTAAATATTATATCATATCTAACTAACTATTTTAGTATTTTCAAAAAAGATATCTAAAATATATATTTCTGAGTAACTTTCTCTAAGATTACATTTTTGATGATATCTTTTAATAACTTTTATTTAAAATGTAAATATAAATTTCCTTTTAATATTTACTTTTTATATTCATAATTAATAATAAAATGAATATTATCCATTTTTTCAAATTATATAATAATAATAACATTTCTATAATATTCATATATACATAATTTATATTAATAATTAAATACTACACCAATTGATAAAAATAAAGTAATTTAATCCATTTATTAACTTTTGATAAATTATAAAAATAACAGAATAAAATATATTCATGAATTTTACAACATACTTCAACATATTAAAACAGATACTTAATTAAGATATATAAACTAATAAATAATTTATATTTAATATATATATATATGTTATTAAATATATATCATATCTAACTAACTTTTAGTATTTTCAAAAAAGATATCTAAAAATATTATTTTTGAGTAACTTTCTCTAAGATTACATTTTGATAATATCTTTTAATAACTTTTATTTAAAATGTAAATATAAATTTCCTTTTAATATTTACTTTTATATATTCATAAATTAATAATAAAACGAATATTATCCATTTTTCAATTATATAATAAGAAATAACATTTCTATAATATTCATATATACATAAATTTATATTAATAATTAAATACTACACCAATTGATAAAATAAAGTAATTTAATCCATTTATTAACTATTTGATAAATTATAAAATAACAGAATAAAATATATTCATGAATTTTACAACATACTCAACTTATTAAAACAAATATTTAAGTAAGATATATAAACTAATAAATAATTTTTTTTAAAAATATATATTATATATAAATTAAAATATTTAAAATAATTTAATATATTTATCAAGTATGAGGGGACGGTTAAATAACAATATTTAATTTATATAATAATTCTGAAAATAATAATAAAAATTTATCTTTTACCAATACAAAAAATAAAAATTAAATTTGTACTATAGTTTAAAGTTTTAAAAATATAAGTACATATTGATATGAGAGGGGTTATATAAATGAATATCTATTTTTCATAAAATTATATTCATGTAAATTTTAATTTAATTATATATAGTTTCAAAACAAATGTTTTTATTAAAAAAATCACATATGTATAAAGATTTCTAATTTTCAGTAAATAAGTTTTGAACACAAATTAATCATGTGCTTTATTAAGTGCGGATCAAAATCTAATAATAACAATTATTTTTATATATAACAAAAATTTATAACAAAAGTAAAATTAAAAAATATTTAAATGTTAATTTGAATAATGAAATTAAATTTAAAAAATCGAAAATATATAATATGTGAACAATAAAAGTAAAGTAAATAAATAAGTAAGCGATTATGTTTATCTCAAACTTGAATCACTAAATTGTAATAACCGATATGAATCATTGATGCTCAAAACTATTTTATTTTAGTATGAATCCCTCAAATATTGATCTATTACATTTACAAAAATGATAAATAGTTTGATTAAAAATTGTATGGCTAACTTTTGTTAAATTGGAGCATACATTCATAATATATTCACCATTCATCTTAACATTCACGATTAAATTTTTTTAAATATGACAATTTAAGTCAAATAGTTTTACATAGTGGATCATTCATAGGTTCAATCGGTACATAGTCCTAGGTTTTAGCGGTTTTTGAGGGTTTTTATAGAATTCTTAAATAATTTTTTTTTTGTAAACCCAACCGGATTCTGATTTGAGAATACCGAATATAACGCTTCATGTGTAACTTTTAAATGAAGATATACAATCAAAATTAAAGTTATATCATATTAATTTGGTTTGTTTTGAAAAATAGTTCAGCGATTTGAAAGCGTGTCAAAATGTAATTTATAACAGAAAACCATTTTTTTAGGTGTCCTTCTGTTTTCAAGTTCAACCATATTTTACAAGATTTCTGTCATTGGGAGCATTTTAAAGCTATGTTTTTTTTTCATTATTTCTAATTTCAATATATAATACTAATATATTCCTAAAATCTTTTATTGTGTAATTCCCTATTACACTTTACGGCATTAAATTTTTCGTAAGCCTTTCTATTTTTCAGAATCTATCTTATTAAAACAGAAACATTCTGTTGGACCTAACATTTATTTTGTAAATTTTTAAATTAAATACACTTTTATACTTTATAGTAAACATACATTAAATCACTAATGTTTCTTTCTTTATACTACTATTCCATGTTCCCAAAACAATATATTTATTTCTTTATACTACTATCAACGTTTCCAAACAATATACATATTTCTTTTATACTACTATCAATGTTTCCAAACAATATATTTTTTTTATCTATTATCAATGTTTCCAAATAATACAATAATTAATCTTAATTATTTTATATCTATCATTTTCTCTTTAAATTTTTGTAGAAACGTCATAATTTTCATAAATTTCAAATAGTGAACTTTAAAATTTCAATTATAAGATTACAAATTATGAAACTATATACAATTTAAATCTAATTAGATTATATATCGGTCATCCATCAGTTCAATCGGTTAGTTTCGGGTTTTAGTGATTTTTTAATATGAATATTTTAGAAACATAAATTGAATTGTCAGATCTCCGGATTAACCGGTATAATCACCAATCGGGTTGAATTAAAATATTGATTTAAATGCAAAAATATTTTAAATACACTCTTTAAAATTTATCAAAATATTTGTTAAATTATTAGTGAAATTTTTCATCGTAAATATTCCGCCGCTTCAAAAGCGCGGGACAAAATCTAGTTATGATTAATGTAATTCTTAGAAATTAATTGTCGTGTAATTATTGGAAAAGTTTCGATTATTCATATTTCTGGTACTATACATAGTCAAGTAAAAAGTTTTCCAGCAACACTTGATCATATTTCTGGTAATATCTATCTTATTAAAACAGAAACATTCTGTTGGACCTAACATTTATTTTGTAAGTTTTTAAATTAAATACATCTTTATACTTTATAGTTAAACCTACATTAAATCACTAATGTTCCTTTCTTTATACTACTATCCATGTTTTCCAAACAATATACTTATTTTTTATACTATATCAATGTTTCCAAACAATATATTTTTATATACTACTATCAATATTTCCAAATAATACAATAATTAATCTTAGTTATTTTATATCCATCATTTTCTCTTTAAAATTTTGTAGAAACGTCATAATTTCATAAATTACAAAATAATAAACTTTAAAATTTGGATTATAAGATTACAAATTATTGAAAATATTACAATTTCAATCAAATTAGATTACATATCGGTCATCCATCAGTTCAATCGGTTAGTCTCGGGTTTTTAGTGACTTTTTAATATGAATATTTTAAAAAACTAAATTGAATTGTTAGATCTCCGGATTAACCGGTATAATCACAATCAGGTTGAATTTAAAAACACTGATTTAAATACAAAAATATTTTTAAATACACACTCTTTAAAAGTTAACAAAATATTTGTTAAGTTATTAGTAAAAATTTTCATCGTAAAAATATTCCGCGCTTCCAAAAGCGGGTCAAGATCTAGTACATAGTGAAATAAAAAAGTCTCCAGCAACACTTACGATCAACAATAATAAATCCATAATAGAACCTAACGAAGACAAATATTTTTAGTAACTTCATATATTTTTCAGAATCATATACAAAACCATATATTTTTCATTTTATATTTGTATTAGCCCCTTAAAAACGACAGGTCCATTGTATTTCAAATATCTTTGCAAGCTAATTAGAGAAATATAATTAGAAATATAATCTGCCGGTTCAGTTAAGTGGCTAGTATAATAACTTGCATTCTAAAACTAAAACTAGATCTGGATCCGCACAATCGTGCGTGTGTTATTTTTTTATTTTTTATGTGATAGTTATTGTTTGTTTAAATCTATCTTATTAAAACAGAAACATTCTGTTGGACCTAACATTTATTTTGTAAGTTTTT